>NC_079396.1:4323029-4411555 GCF_029220125.1 Pseudoliparis swirei
GTTATCGGAGCGAGGGTTGCGCCGGTCTCGGGTGGAATTAGCGGGCGCCCCTTATCGGGACGCTAGCGGCGTAACACGAGCGGCGGAGCAGAGCTCAGCGGCTCGGAAGACGGCGCCCGGCCTCGTTGGAATAGACGGATACTCTCACACGCCGAGAAACTATTGGTCATTCATCCATCGACGCTTTCTGTCTCCATCCACAGAAACGATAGCTGTAGAATTTCCTCTTTTCAATCAATTAATGGATCAATCAATCAAAAAATGGCTTTCTTTTGTCAGTTCAATTCCTCTGTGTTGTTGCATTGTATCGACCTTGGGCCCAGACTCAATGCCACTTGATTTAAAAACCATCTGGTACGGTTTTAACAGGGACTAGCGGAGCCGGGGATCGAACCGCCGATCGAAACCGCCAATCTTCTGACCAACACAGCAGCAAAATTCTCCCATTAATTACTGTACATTACTTTTTAAATATCTTGATCGATACATTGAGACACATGGAGGTGCCCCTGAGTATTGTTCTAGTCTCCGTGTCGTTGTTTTCAGTATGCTCTGTGAAGCTTAGTCTGTTTGTGTTACATTCTGGGGAGTTGCTCTATTATGCATCAGCCAACAGCTTGAGAAATGTTGCCGAGATGTGAACACGTGTTCGTATCGACAAAATACAGCAATTGTATCCGATTTATGTCAGAAGCCTGTCAGTCTGCCTCTTCCCGAGCCTCTGAAGTAGAGCTTCAGCTCGCTTCGTGTTGCTCCATTGGAAAGAGGTCGATGCGTTTAAGAAAGCGAATACGGAAAGCCTTCAAACATGTTATCATACATTGTTGAAATGGTTTGCTGACAAAGAAGTTGCAACAACTCTCTCTCTGAAGCTATATTTCTGTCTGTATCTCTGTTCCAGAGCGACTGATGTTGTGTATGAGTTGTGCTGAGAGTTTGGGCTGATAAGAGCAGTCAGATCTGGGGTAAGATCCAAAAACCTCGACCTAAAGCCTGCTGGAATATTCATGAGTGTGGAGATGATTCCTTCTGCACCGTCGGCATGTGATGTCAACACTTGTCTAATGAGCTGAAACGGAGTGAGAAACAAAACCCGGAGCAAAATACATCTAAACGACCCGTATGAGCCGAATGAGGACATCCGGCGTCCAGTGAGGTTGAATTGATAGTGAAGCGTCTGTAGAGCAGCTAGTTTAATTACCCGTTTAGTTTCCTCGTTTAATGAATGTTTCAGACCACCCTCCCCAACGGAACGGCAGCAAAAGAGAAAGTACCGTGTTCACGTAAATGTTTTAACCCTACGGTGTGTCACGACTCAAAAAACAGGACCCAAAAGCACGACTCCAAAGTTCAGGGGAATCAAAAGGGTTTATAAGAAAACAGAAAATCACAGCTATGCTGGAAAAAGACTTGAACAAAGTACAAAACAAAATCACAACTATGTTGGAAAAGCAAACCAGGACAAAAGACGACACTATCAAGAACGATCAGGAAGAGACAAGACGATCTGACACGAGACACAGGTAGACACAGGCTTAAATACATGAGGACATGGGGAACAGGTGGACACAATCAGGGGCGGAGCAGACAATCACACTAACGAGGAAACACCGGGCAGGAAATAAAGTTTCTGAAACAACAGTTCCCTATCAGCTACTTTGCTGTTAGTCTGTGGCGTAATATTCCGGTCGGCCCGACGATCGTAGCTTCAATTTACTGCTTAGACTTCTTGCCATTAAATATTGTTAAACGTATCTATCGGATTCAGATTCTCATTTTATATTGAGCACGGGACCTCCAGTTTGATACACTATAATATAACCTAATTTGTTGAATCGTGTGTCCGTCGATATTTTGTGTGAAATTAACCAATGAGAACTTAGGAAATCACTAAGACCCGCCCACCTTTCAGTCAGTAAATAGTTAGTTTTTATACATAGGACATATTCATGAACAGATTTATTTGATTTATTTGATCTTATATGTTCACTGTTGATTGTTTTTGATTGTTGTTTTGTTTGTCTATCTATTCGAGTATATAGAGATATGTTCTTGTAATGTTAATCTTTTATTTGTATACGTCCCATGAAGCTTGATCTGTAGTATGAAGTTATTTTCCCATTTGATCTCAGTCTCTCTCACATTTGGTGAAAGGAGAGTAACAGATAACACGATATTACAACATTTGGTTTTAGACATTTATTACATGTATCTACCTATTTTATTCATATATTTCACCACTTTTGTGAACTTAAGGGTTTAGTTAACCAATGTCCATCACCAAAATAATGTGTCTACATGAGTAGAGGTCTGTTTTCACAAGAGATTTGAAGAATTTTAATAAATTGTACATAACATTTTCCATTTTTGATGGATAACACATGGGTATGTATGAAATGCAAGTGCCTTTTAAAAAGTGAATTCAAGGAACTATGCAAAATCAAGAAAAATAACTTAGATCCCAGGGTGTTCACTCAAACCGGGATCCTTTCCTAAACCTAACCAAGTTGTTGTAATATTTTGTTGTCGAAATATTGTTTCTGGAGTCGCTGACAAACAACCAATCCTGTGGTTTGGTGTACTTAACGAGGGCGTGAAGAACACTTAGGCCTACTAACAGCGATAATTAAGAATATATAAACCACCTGAGAAGCTATCATTGGAAGAATGTTTGGAAAATGGTGGAATATTAAAAAGAAATCTTCTTTGGTGGTAATTGGCTGAACCAATGAAAGTCGGGAGAGGAGATTAAAAAAAAGAACTTTCTGTTCTTCACTCTTCCATCAACGAAGAAAAACAGATTATTTTACAGATGTGCTTCATTCGACATTCTACTTTAGGCGACCAGCAGTCACTTTCCGATCAAATTTTAAACCGCTCAAAAAATCCCAAATGGCCGATTGGCTCAACCCCCCACACCATTTCCCTGCATTCAACCAAAGCCTGCTCGCACATTAGTGTTTAACAACCAATCACACTGCAAACAGACACCAGATGCCAACATCTGGTCCCCGTTGCCCTTCCTTCATAGCACGGGCAAAAGGATGTGGAAATCGTTTGTGGAGATTAGTGCAGGTTATGCAGTTTATGATCCACTGCTCATGTCTGATTATCGAGCCTTGGAGACCCGGCATCGTTAAACTTGATGCTATGTTCTCCGGAAGAGAGTAGAAGTGTGGAAATATCGTCGGCACCTTTGGTAAGTTGAGGGAAACCTTTTCTGTGAGCGAGAGCTCCGAACTTGACTTTCTTGACTGTCGAGAACACATTTCTATTCTGCCCTCGGAGCGTATCACAGAGCACGGTGGTAATTACCCCGGCTTATTGTTTGCTGGCCGTTCTGTCCAAATTGATTTTGTCCTCCGACAATCGGATAGATAAATGATGTGATTCTCCTCGACGGTGGCACAAGAGCGGGGCCCGAGGTGTTTAATGGACCCCCCCTTCTTCATCCATCGTCCACGTAAACACTCAGACAACAAATCTGTGTGTGCACTCCGTCTGCCCGGGCCGGCCGACTGCGGAAACAGAAGGTCACGACAATGTATCTCAAGTTTTATCTTTCGTTCTCTGCTGATTTGACAATACCCATTGTTGTTTGCCGCGATGTCTTTCTGAGATTACCCTTTGTCGAGTTTGTGACCGCTTTCTGCTCGTTTAGATGATTTCTCTTTTGTCAGCAATCAAAATTTTAAAAAATGAAAACAGCAATCTGTCGAGGACAAATTGTACAGGAGCGAGAAGACACACTGTGCTAACAACTTTCCTGTGTTTGGGGGTGTACAAATCTAATTTGCGAATACAGATCCACAGCAAGTGCAGTTGTGCTACATGTTTCCAAGATAACGGCAACGGTGAAGCAGAGAGTGCAGCGGCACTTTGAAGCCCACGTTTCTTGTCTGGTTAATTAGGGAAATGTGTTTTCTGTTCAGATAATCTCAACTGACACTGTAATACAAAGAGACTTCAGACAAGGGTTTTGCATTAACAGTCAATGGTGATTGCAACTGGGTTATACTTCTTGTTCATCAGTTTGTTATCATAAACAAATAAAATGATTTCTTTTAAGGTTAAAATATATATATATTGTAAATACTTTTACTAATAAATGAGTATATTGAGTATACCAGTATATTTAATGAATATTTACTAAATATTTACTAAATATTTCTTGAATATTTACTAAATATTAACTGAATATTGACTAAATATTTATTACATATTTTATGAATATTTACTGAATATTTACAAAATATTTCTTGAATATTTACTAAATATTTACTAGGTATTTCTTGAATCTTTACTAAATATTTATTGAATATTTACTGAATATTTCATGAATATTTCTTGAATATTTCCTAATTATTTCCTGACTATTTCCTGAGTATTCTAAATATATTTGATATTTAGATTAAAAACAAGGTTATGTTTCTACCCAACACATAAAAACATTCATAACGGTCCGTTTACTGTGAGAAACTTTACTACAATCGTCATAAACATATGCTCTTTAACTACATATCATAATGTTGTAATTGTTTGCAGATACACATACATGGGTGGGTAGTTACTCATTACAGGAGATTGTTAACCGCTCTGCAGAATAAAGAGACAATGTGCCACTAATGAGCTGGGCGGGTGCACAAATTAGGAGAATCGTGCAAATAATGTCAACTTTGTTCTACTAAATGCATGAAACGGAAGCATTCGGTGTTATTCACAAGGCGGCAGAAACACTTTTATTCCCCATTGATTCCCCATTTCTCTAAAGCAAATGTAGTCTATGCAGAACAAACGTAGGCTGCACACTGTACAGATACGTACGTCAGAGGATCACTGGATTGATTCTCTGTTATATTATATATTGTTGCACATACTGTGTATATACAGGACTGTCTCAGAAAATTAGAATATTGTGATAAAGTTCTTTATTTTCTGTAATGCAATTAAAAAAACAAAAATGTCATGCACTCTGGATTCATTACAAATCAACTGAAATATTGCAAGCCTTTTATTCTTTTAATATTGGTGATTATGGCTTACAGCTTAAGAAAACTCTAAAATCCTATCTCATAAAATTTTAATATTTCCTCAGACCAAGTAAAAAAAAAGATTTATAACAGCTGAGTGTTTGTCAAGGCTCAGGAAACCCTTGCAGGTGTTTCGAGTTAATTAGACAATTCAAGTGATTTGTTTAATACCCTACTAGTATACTTTTTCATGATATTCTAATATTTAGAGATAGGATATTTGAGTTTTCTTAAGCTGTAAGCCATAATCAGCAATAAATCAGAATAAAAGGCTTGCAATATTTCAGTTGATTTGTAATGAATCCAGAATGCATGACATTTTTTTTTTTTTATTGCATTACAGAAAATAAAGAACTTCATCACAATATTCTAATTTTCTGAGACAGTCCTGTATATATATATATATGTATATATAAAAACAACCGTTTGAAAGCTCAAGGTTGAATACAGTGGTTATAGTTTATGCCAGAGCTGTCCATTGGATGGGAAAGATATATGTACAGTATGTATGTATATATATATATATATATATATAATATTAATATATATGTATATTTAAACGACCTTTGTTATCCTGAATAAATAAATATATATATATAAATAAGTATATATATATAAAAACAACCTTTGTTATCCTAAATATAATATATACAGTATATATATGTATATATTTATATATATATGTATATCTAAACAACCTTTGTTATCCTGTATAAATATATATGTATGTATATATATACATACATATATATAATACAACCATTTGAAAGCTCAGTGTTGAATACAGAAATTAACATTCTTCCAAACTTGATATGTACAATTTTTGTTTCTTTTCATTAAAAGGACCAGATTTTGTGTAATTATTAAGTTATTAATCATTTGGACCAATGGAAGTTGTATTTGTTAATTAAGACGTTAGTTGGTTCTCCAACTGTGAGTCACGTAACATCGTCTATGTGGAAAAAGGAACGAAAATCGTACACATAAAAGCCCCTCCGCTAAATATTGCATACATGTCAATGCATCATTAATAATAATTAGGATTTATAATACTATTAGCACTGACTGCGGCCTGTCGGTCTTCATGGGTTTTTTCATACTCAAAGTTAATTGAACTGTTCTTTACACTTCTGCGTCTCTGTTTTATGGTATTTTCTAGGATTATGGTTTAATCCGGCGCCGTGTGTTGTGTTACTGCATGTTGACAGATGTGTTAGGAGCACAGTGGCTCGTGTATTTCCTCCATGAAATCCCATCAAACAGACTAAAGGGGCGCATATTTAAAACTATACATTTAATCAACACATAACACCATTGTGACAGAGGAATACAAATACCCTTATTAGCAGAATGATTATTTTCAAGCAGACAACATTCAAGTAGTTTCCCGGCTTTTGTTCAAAGTGATGCAACAACAACCACAGGCAAGCTAATAAAACACTGATACGCTTTATAGCTGCGCGAATACTTCCAGGCGAGGGACGCAGGAAATTCATTTTTCTCGTTATTGCGAAGTTATTCAAATGAGAAAACCGTCAATAATTTGATTCCCACAGAGAAAATCCGCCAAAACAGGTCATGTGGGATGAGAGATTTGATAAACAGCCACGTCCTGCTGGCAATAACATAATAAAGGGATTTTTTTTTTTTACGGCTTCATTGTCATAGATGCTCGAGTACGTGATGGATGCTCTTCTTTCTCTGCACATCTGTGTTATCTGGGGCTTTTAATGACTAATTGGCACCAATGGAGATTATTCGCTAAACCGTGCTAATTTTTCCCTCACCTCTTCAGGCCGCAGTGACAACCCAATGTTCATTAAATATAATCTGGCAGTTTAACATTTGCTATAAAAGCCAATGGGGCAGAGGTACGGTGCGGGTTTTAATGATCTCCCGATATCCTCCAACAGCTGCTGTGTGTTTTAGCACCAACAGGAAGGCTCTCTCTTCTCCCGAACTCTTCCCCCTAGAGACACCCTACCTTCAGAGTGGGACTTTCTTTATATCATTCCTCCCCCTTTGTTTTCTCACTTCATCCGACACAGAAAAATGGAAATGGTTTCCTCAGAGTGATGCCATGGAAGAACCATTTTTGGTTCCATAAAAACCAGGGTTCTTTAAAGAACCATTTCTTTAAGTAGTTCTTCAAAGAACCTTCAAATAATGTTTCAAAGAACCTTTCAAACCAGGGTTCTTTAAAGAACCATTTCCTTAAATAGTTATTCAAGGAACCTATAAAGGTGTCTCAAAAAACCTTCAAGTAATGGTTCTTTGAGACACCATATCTGGTTCCACAAAGAACCTTTCAAACCAGGGTTCTTTAAAGAACCATTTCCGAAATAGTTTTTCAAAGAACTTATAAAGGTGTCTCAAAGAACCTTCAAAAATGGTTCTTCAAATGACCAAAAACGGTGTCTCAAAGAACCTTCAAACAATGGTTCTTTAAGGCACCATGTCTATTTCCTCAAAGAACCTTTCAAACCAGGGTTCTTTAAAGAACCATTTCCTAAATAGTTCTTCAAATAACCTATAAGGGTGTCTTAAAGAACCTTAAAATGGTGGTTCTTTGAGACACCATATCTGGTTCCACAGAGAACCTTTCAAACCAGGGTTCTTTAAAGAACCATTTCAAAAATAGTTGTTCAAAGAACCAAAAGAGGTGTCTCAAATAATATTCCAAATGATGGTTCTTTAAGGCACCATTTCCAAAATGGTCCTTCAGTAGGTGATGGTTCTTCGTAAAACCCCAAAGCCTTTTAAAGAACCGTTTAAGAACCGTGTGTATGAAGTAAAACGTTGTTAAAAGAGCCATTACGCTCATCAGGCTCAGCTTCTGACTGACCTCATTGTGCTCCAGGTTTTAAGGGGTCTGCAAAGCCAAATTGCAGATTCTGTTGTCGCCGCTTTTAATTGGTGTGAAATTACTTTTTTGGCGGAGGCTTCCCTGGGAATAATTGAGTTTGATATGCTTGACAGACACCCTCATTGAAAGTTGTGCGCAGTTTAATAGCGGATGTCGGCCCCGACATAAAAAACAAGAAAGATGACGACGGATTTCAGCGAGGCGCGTTGGTCACCCGGCCGGGCCGTGAACGCCGAGCGGCTGTGGAACGGTGATAAACCGGACCGGGCCGCCGGCCAGGGGGCTCGTACTCCAGTACCTTTCCAGGACATGAACAAATGGGGTTGTTGGAGCTAATTATTTGATATTAGTATTTAGTCATTTTATTGACAAGTAATATGTTTAATCATTCAGCTTGTTTGCTTATTTATGTTAGATATTTTGAATATATTATAATATATTGTTCTTGTTTAATCATTCAGGTTGTTTGCTTATTAATGTTAGATATTTTTGATATATTATAATATATTTTTCTTGTTTAATCATTCAGGTTGTTTGCTTATTTATGTTAGATATTTTTGAGATATTATAATATATTTTTCTTGTTTAATCATTCAGGTTGTTTGCTTATTAATGTTAGATATTTTTGATATATTATAATATATTTTTCTTGTTTAATCATTCAGGTTGTTTGCTTATTTATGTTAGATATTTTTGATATATTATAAAATATTTTTCTTGTTTAATCATTCAGGTTGTTTGCTTATTTATGTTAGATATTTTTGATATTTTATAATATATTTTTTTGTGATAGTTTTTAGTTTAGTTGAATTAATTTTTTTGTGTTGTTTAGATGTATTTAGTCTTTTGATTGTTCACTTGTTCACTAATTGGGGAACACTATGGGCAACTGTGGTTATAATAATAATAATAATAATAATAATTCAGATTTCTATAGCGCTTTTCTGAGTACCGAAAGACGCTTATGTAGGTGTCAGCAGGTACAGGACGAGCATGCACCTGGGTGGGCCTATGGAGAGGCAGCGTGAGGAGTTCCTTTGTTCTTTTGTTTATTTGCTTGTTAAATCAATTATCAGAAAAACGGACTCCTGAATGGACGCGGCTTTCTTTTGGCTGCGTAAATCACAAACTCCACGGTGCGTCACTGGCCATTTTACTTATGTTTGGTTTTGATTTATTGGACAAATAGCCACTATAGGGGGGGGAGAGGTTTAATCTGCCGGTGTCACCGAGTCTCAGAGAAAATCAGCCTTTTTAAGAGTTAGATAATGACAGTTAGATAATCAGTCAGATGTCTGAAGATGGCTCTGAATCCGAGAGGAAAAGGCCAAATGCTGACCTTCCTGGACTGAGCTGTATAAAAGCCCAATTTGACTTAAATTGCCGCCTCGGAGCATGAAATCTTATTTACACTGGAGTATGGGAGGTGCTTGACCTACAGTTTTGAATCAGTCTGAACACTTGTTTGACAAGGCACTTGGATTTCTTCTTTTTTTTCTTCCAGATAATATGAAATCTCTCCTTTGCGAGTTTTAAGGTTTAGTGAATCAGGTCCACCTGGTCCCGCCTCTAGAGATGCTGCTGTAGGCTGAGAGGCTGCTGGGGGACGTTTAGGATACACTGAGCACCTCTCTCCTCTAGGATACACTGAGCACCTCTCTCCTCTAGGATACACTGAGCACCTACTGTATCTCCTCTAGGATACACTGAGCATCTATCTCCTCTAGGATACACTGAGCACCTCTCTCCTCTAGGATACACTGAGCACCTCTCTCCTCTAGGATACACTGAGCACCTATCTCCTCTAGGACACACTGAGCACCTCTCTCCTCTAGGATACACTGAGCACCTCTCTCCTCTAGGATACACTGAGCACCTCTCTCCTCTAGGATACACTGAGCACCTATCCCCTCTAGGATACACTGAGCACCTATCCCCTCTAGGATACACTGAGCACCTCTCTCCTCTAGGACACACTGAGCACCTCTCTCCTCTAGGACACACTGAGCACCTCTCTCCTCTAGGATACACTGAGCACCTCTCTCCTCTAGGATACACTGAGCACCTCTCTCCTCTAGGATACACTGAGCACCTCTCTCTTCTAGGATACACTGAGCACCTCTAGGATACACTGAGCACCTATCCCCTCTAGGATACACTGAGCACCTCTCTCCTCTTCTCTCTCTCCTTATGGATGAATTTTCATCTCTCCATCACACATTACTAACTCTGCTTCCTCCTCGGAGTCGTTGTTACTTCACATCTCATAGGGTCCATTGGACCTGGTTGTGTCTGATGCCTCCCTTTTCTATTTCTTGGGAGTAGTTCCTGATCCGATGTGAGGTCAAAGGTCAGGGGTGTGGTATGTGTACAGATTTTAAAGCCCTCTCAGGCTAATTTGTGATATCAGGCTATACAAAATATACTGAATTGAAAGTAAAGCTTATTTTGGATTTATTTAACACTTTAAAAATATATATATATTTCGAACATAGAAATGAGACAGAAGCTGAGGTGGTGTCGCCCCGTGATGACGATAACATGGATTGTCGCCATAGAGCGAGGCGTCGAGGGAGAGAAGCACAGCTGCAGATCACAACGTTAACGAGGAGAGAAACCACCAGGACGCGAATCAAACCTCCGGTCCAGGTGGCCAGATGTAGGTTACATTTATGTCCTTTGACACCTTTACTGAGGCCTAGGCGTGAGGAGATATAGAATAACACCAGCCTATTTTTTACGAGAGCCTTTTCTTTGTGTTGTTTTCTCAGTGGGGTTAATGTGTCCAATACGAATGCCTGTTAACTGTCCTATCAAAACTAAAATAAATAAATAAATGATGAAAATGATCTATAGGGGCTGCCAGTTTCATTGTATTACACAATACAAGCATCGTTAGGAGAATATCCATATTGATTCATTTGCTGTGATCATTTCTTAAAGCCATGGGGAGAAAGCTTCGTCCTTGAACATTTTTTTAGGACTCTCGGGGAAAACAGAGGAAGCGGCATAAAATATGATGAATCCCCTCGTGACATCACTCGATTTAAAGTTCGCTCGAGGCTACATTATCCGCTACGAGGAAGACGTCCGAACAATGTGCAGTAAAATTGCATCGTGGGTAATGTACATGAGGTGCCGGGGTTTTAACAAGGAAATAAAGAATTTCATTTCTTTAATTGCAACTTCCGACAAAAATGATGCTGAGTGAAATCGTTGCTTCGGAAAAAAACGGCGCCGGCTGTTGCCATGGAAACGGGACACAAACACCGGTTTCAAGTGATGAAGTAATACGGTTACAGATTTTGGGAGCTATTAGGTTTTTCGATTTAGAAAACAAAAGTAAAAAGGTGCCTCGTGTACAATCAGTCTGATTAATGGAAACAAACAGGGGGGTTACCATGTTGGTACTTGAGCTTCACAACCTACATTTGGGCAAAAGGGGGTGTTGGAGTTGGACAGCAACACACCACCTGAACGGCACTCACTCGAAGAAACAGCGGTAGACTTTTACTTTAACTCTATAAAGCGTTTATTCAAAATCAGGATACAAACAGACAATCATGCGCATGGACCCCAATCCAGAGCTGTCACCGATGGCCCCAGCGCTGCAGAAAGGATGCTGAGCAGAGCTCGCACGGCCATTGAAATAATCAACAGGGACAGTTCTGATTGGCCAGGAGGAAAGGGGGTGGTGTCTTCTCATTGGTTCTTGTTCCTCTGCTTCCGCCGTTGTCGCTCATTCATTGGTTCTTGTGGTCTGCCAATGAGTGCACATGTTGTGAAAAAGTGTGAGAAAGGAAGAAAGATGGAATTCACATGTAGCTTCCTTGACTGAGCTGGGGAGTTTTCTAAGATAGTCTTATCTCTTCCTAGGTGGGATGCGCTGTGATGAGAAGGTCGTTCCCAGGATATTTACAAAGGGCCAGTGTAGGTGTGTGTGTGTGTGTGTGAGAGGGCTGTGGTTGAATCCGGATATTAATTGTCAAAGCTGGACCTTTCCTCATCTTATCTGCACTCAGTAGTTGTCTCTGTTGCTCTCCTGTTCATGTGAGCATGAGTGTTGCTTTGTTCTATTCAAATCTAGGGTGAGCGTTGGTGCATAAAGTTCTTTCATGTGTCACTGTTATCTTCTTTGATCAGTTCAGGCGCCGGAATGCCCTGCTGCTGTTTCTAACTCTCGTCCAGTGTTTTTCCACTTTACACATAACATTTATGCACAATACACTACTAGGCTATGCTAAGCTATAATATATATTCTTTACAAATCCCTCTTTTCACATCCGCTGGATGTGAACCCTTACTCCGGGAATATTTATTTCCCTCTTCATGCCAGATCTTGACATGGCCTGGCCTCCCTAAGTGGCTATGTGTCCTGGTCTCCTCGTCCTGTCTTAGCTCTGCCATTTGACGTGAATGAGTCTCCTGAAATATGATCTCTCGTTGCCTAGATTAAGGTCCCATAAGACCTGTAAGCTCGTAATGAAAACTTGTATGCCTTGCTATGAACGGTGGCTTTGGGCAGATACCTATTTCTCGGGGAGAGAGTCTCTCTCTGTTAGTGATGGGAATAGGGGCGTGGTTTCTGTCATGTGGTACCCCGACCCACCCTCTTAGATCTTCCATCCTAGGGAAGTCAGTAGGTGTGTGTGCGTTAAATCTGTAATGTGCAGGTGTAAAAGGAAAGAGGTGAAATTGAGAGTGGTCAGGCAGGCCTGGGTCTTGCATCCTAGCGGCTGGTGAGTAGCAGGTTGGCATCCTGATAACCAGTTGACGATCCGGTCCCCGCTGCAACTCATCTGCTTCGTCCTGGTACTCGTCTGCGACCTGTGGGTCTGGTCTCCTCTGCAACTCGTCTGCTTCAACCCGGTCTGGGTCTGGTCTCCTCTGTATCGTTCTTCTGGTCCTTCTGGTCCTCTGGTCCTTCTGGTCCTTCTGGTCGTCGATGGGGTCTTTATCCGGTGGTCTCGAACTTGATTTTGTCTGGATCGTCCTGGTCAGGCTTGTTGTTCTTCTTCCACTGGTGTCGCATGGGCCCTGGATTCGACATGACTCCCATGGGCAGCATCGTGGGTGGTAGAGTGTGCTCTTCATTGGCTCCCGGCTCCTCTGCTTCCTCAGCCTTCCGGCGTCGAGATATCTGTTGATGAGACCCCGCTATCTCCAATCCCCAGATTCTTAGACTCAAAATCAGCCAATCCTCACTCTCAAGGGTGAGTCCAGCCTTTAACACCTAGTGATTAGTTCAAAGTTCCGCTAGAACAATGGAGGGGTCAAATGTCACTAACCCACGGTCAAAACGTCGCTTCCGGTCAAGTCGCTAACCAAGTATTTTCAAAATAAGAGTCCTGTCTTTGTTATTGTCCGCATTAAAGTCACTTTCACAATAAAAGTCCTGTCATTGTTATTCTAAGTCACTTCACGTAATTCAACTGGCTTCGTCAATCTATAATGTTAACATACAGTCGCTCTCATGCAACATTCATTAAAAACAATATTCTCCCTAATCTTTTCTTTTATAATGTCTTTTTTGGCAGGTTCTTCTCTAAACCTCACATGAGTAATCCTACGATAATGGCAAGAGTCAGTCCCATGACTATTAGAACAGTTTGTCTGACTTCCAGCTGTTCCTATAGTGGTTTGCGGGGGGGACCTTCTAGCTGGGCTATCAGGCTCCCCGAAACACCTACGGAACGACCTCTGTGGCATCAACATCTTTAGATCTGATCGTGTTTCTGTCAATGTCCCTGTTGGACAGGTGGCTGGGGCACAATGTGTCAGGTGGTGTCAAGGTGCCTCTGCCTTACCCTTGACCTGGACCATGTGTGAAGTAACCTCCTCCACTTCGTACAGACCAGTCCACCTAGGCTCAGTCCACTTTCTCTTGTGAACGCTGACCCTGACCCAGTCACCTACTTTTACTTTGGTTGCTCTGCTGCCTCCTGTTCGATCGTCTGGGCTCGAACGACCTGGTTTGAGAGAGCTTTGGTGAGAGAGAAATTAGAGCTTTTATGTATTCTGACATTTCGATTTTTGCAGACATCCAGAGGTGGCATATGACCTCCATCTCTGGGTGGCTCTGGCATACTTCTTCCTGTTAACAACTCACTTGGTGACGTCTTCCCCCCTGGTAATGCTCTCATGGTCATCAATACCTAGTGGAAGCGCCTTTGCACATTATCCTCTTAATAATTTGATTGGCTCTCTCGACCAATCCTTGAGACTGAGGGTGATATATGGACCCAAACTTGTGGGTTATGCCCAGTGCATATCAACTTTCCCCAGCAGTTTGTTGTTAAAATGTGTTCCGTTGTCGGACCTGATGCGTCTTGTAACTTTATACCTTGAGTGTGTGCATTTGTGCACTATATGGGATGTGGTCAAACACTAGCAAGTTATGTGTACAGGAGTGGCGGCTCTTCTTCGAATCCGTCGACGTTGAACCCCATCTACTATCACCACAACTATGGAAGGAACACAAATAAGATTACATCTTTTCATTTATCAAGCATATGATTTCAAAAAATTATTTTTATGGTTCTCGTTGGAGTCACTGATTCTAAACCTACTGATATCTGATCTATTAGTCTGGCCCTCCTCTTAATAGTCTGGCATCAACATACCCCTCTTTTGAAATAGGATGGAATTCCTAAATCCGTCCTTTTCAATAATAATAATCTTAATAAACAGTCAACCTCGAGAAGAAAAGAGAGAAATAAAATAAAAAATGCATGCGTCTGTCAAATCAATGCAGGAGAACCATGTCTTGTCTGAACTCACAGCGTCATCATTGTGCTTGGGTTAGGAATGTCATAATAAGTCGGCATAATTAGTAAAGAACGGGTTACAAATTTATTTATTGGCCCCAAATCAAGGCCCATTTTCCAGGTAGGAAATTAATTAATAATGTATTCCAGGGAGCCCTCATCCTCTCCATTACACCTGCCTATAACAACCATTCTATGGTTTCAAAAAATATATATCTACAGTCTGTTCCATCCTTAAGGGATGCTGGTGACGATTTAATTGGAATTGCACGCGGTTTTAACTCTATCTCTACGGGAGCTATCGGAATCAGTCACCCTTCAGTCCTAAAAGTGTCTGGAAATAAGCTACGCATGTTGTCAGTGTCCCCATGATCAGTGTTCTCTCTACTATGTGTGTGGCTAAGCATGTGTCTCTAATATTAACTGGACCTCCGATGTGTGTGTAGTTCTGTACATGTTCTCAAATGTGGAGCAATGCAAGTGTTTAATGTGTGTGTGCACCCAGTCCGTAGCCTCAACCTCTGCTTTCACCATTGTTCTTCTCTTTGCCTCCACTCTGGACCAACACTGTGATGTGGAGCTGCAGTGTCAACGACTGCATACAACCTGCAGCTCTGGTGTTCATTCACCAGCCGCTGCTACTCCTTGCTTCTCTGCATAGATCTCCAAGCCTCCACAGTTGGGTTTTCATGAACCTCAATCTCGTGTTGCAGGCAGTCCCCCAGGATCTCAGATCTCATCTTGTATCAAGGTGTAGTTAAGGGCACAATGTTTTTGGTCCCCTGGTGGCGAGTAGGGATGCAGGACTTTGAACCAAAGTCTCCACTGCTGGATGTTGTCATGCAGAGGTGTGATGTCATCATCATCTACTCTGTCTCACCAGACCCTTTGCTTCCTGTTCAGTGTCTCTTTAGTCTCCAGTTGAATCATTGGCTGACTAGTGGGCGTGGCACATTTCTGTTCAGTGAGTACAGTTCGCTGTCAGCTGTTGGATCTGGGCACGCCTAATTTTGTGTCTCTGGTCCGGGCCTGGTGCCGTGGATCACTATTGCCTTGTGGCTGTGGCTATGTGTTGGGTGCTTGTTATGGCGGGGTTGACATTATGGGAGTACTGAAGCGGTCCTGACTGAGACTGCTAACCCTGTGGTGGATAAGGACAAAAATTAGCCCAATGTCCAACCTGACTATAATTAAAAATGTATTAATACTCGTCTAAAGCCTCCGTTGCCCCAATTGTTACCTCTCTTTCTCCTGAACGGGCTTCTTTTATGCATATTCTCTCTCTGTGGTTGGGCCCCATTTATGGGCTGCTGACCCGCCTGTTGCGGAACATAAGGTTTGAGGGAACTAAGCTTGAAGCGGTGCAAACGTGGCTTGCTGTGGCTGTTGATAGATCAGTGCTTATGGATTTGGAGGAGGAGCTGGATATGGACTATACGGGACTTAAGGTCCATGTAGTTGTGCTGCAGTCTGCTGCACCGTGGCTTGTGCCATTTACTTCTGCTTTGGTCAAGTCATCTTTTCCCTGCTCTTGTTTATTTTTATCTATATGGCGTCTGACCTGAGCTTCCCAGTCATAGAAGTTCATGTACTTTAGTCCTACTATCCCTTTCAGTTCGGTCTGTATGGTCACAGTCACTGATGATTCTATTGATAACCTAAAAACTGTTCAGTCATGCTATCTTCAAGGAAATCTTCCCCTAGTTTGTCGTTCTACAACTCTCTGATTCTACCTAAATAAGCTGCTCCTCCCTCACCATCAAATGGTGGCATCATCATTATCTTAGAAACATCAACCTTTTTCTCAGTTTATCTTTCATTATTTTTTATCTGAACTGCTAAGAGAGGTGCCTTGTGGCTGGAAAAAAAAAAAAAAAAAAACTGCAGTTATGCTTGAAAGGGGTCAAATCTTTAAGAGAGACTGAGGAAAAATTATAATAAAAATATAAAATATAAAATAATAAAGGGGATCAATTTAAAACTGAATAACCTACAACCTTTGAATTAGAAGTCTCATTCTCTACCGACTGAGCTAGCCGGGCAATTGATCAGTTAATTTAAAGACAAATTTAAAATTTGGCAAAACAATGCATTTCTTTAAAACATCATTTCAAAAAGTAAAAGATGGTCGCACACTCTACTAATTAATAGTTATCTTTAAAAGGAATTCTTCCGTTACTGTTCTGGCTTGTTCCGCTCTCCCTGTTCTGCTCTGAGACGGACACGCGCAGCGAAGTGGGTAGGGGAGGGGCTCTTTTTTCTGTGAAGGCGAGTGCCCTCAGCGGAGCCGCGCAGCACGAACAGCTGACTGTCACTCGCAGTGTTTACGTTTCTGCTCCTGTATTTTTGCAGTATTAAGCTGAGTTACCTCGTTGTTTCTCAGTATCCTCCTTAATCTCAAACTCGTAACTGCTCTTACACATAATACATAATTGCCATACAATGTGTTTTTTACTTGGCAAAGTGCCTTTCAGAACAATAAATCCTCATTTATCACTCGTGCAATTCAACAGACCAGAGCTTGCGTTGACACCGTGAGGTTTCGACTTTGCTCTGTTGATTCCACTTTGACAACATTTATTCACCTTGACAACATTTATTCACCACCGGTATTCAACATTCATTCACAGTTTATGCATACACATGTGTTTAATTTCTATGCGCCCACACTTCGGGGGTCGTCTTCCAGCCTTGGCGGCCTCAGTAAATTTGAGGACTTCTATGCGGCCCCTCACTTTCGGTCGACTTCCAGCCTTGTGGCCGGCCTCAGAACATTTGAGGACTTCTATGCGGCCCTCACTTCGTCGGGGGGTCGACTTCCAGCCTTGTGGCCGGCCTCAGAAAATTTGAGGACTCACTATGCGGCCCACACTTCTGGGTCGTCTTCCAGCTTTAACCGCTGGCCTCCTGTTGAGGACTCCTATTGCGGGTTCTGTTCATCGAACTCGGGTTCCAGCTTAATCAAACTGGCCTCCTGTTGAGGACTCCTAATGCGGGTTCTGTTCGAACTCGGCTTCCAGTTTAATCAAACTGGCCTCCTATTGGGGACTTTTTATGTCAAACTGTATCGTGATTTCCCTTTTTACGCTTTATCTTATCATTTAAATTAATTCAAAAATTTGGCAGTTCCAATACTCACATCCAATACTCCTGATCAAATTTAGAGTGTTCAATTTGACTGATTTGAAATAAACAGGTTCAGTCTTACCTTATTTGGACACCGCGCGGTTTGATCAGTTTCTTGGAGCGGGTCTTAGATCAAGTGGTCCGTCTGGGATCTCAGGTGCTGTCCTCCTCAGGTCTCTGGACCGGTTTTCACAACCATCGCTCTGCTACCATTTTGTTGGAGTTGGACAGCAACACACCACCTGAACGGCACTCACTGGAAGAAACAGCGGTAGACTTTTACTTTAACTCTATAAGGCGTTTATTCAAAATCAGGATACAAACAGACAATCATGCGCATGGACCCCAATCCAGAGCTGTCACCGATGGCCCCAGCACTGCAGAAAGGATGCTGAGCAGAGCTCGCACGGCCATTGAAATAATCAACAGGGACAGTTCTGATTGGCCAGGAGGAAAGGGGGTGGTGTCTTCTCATTGGTTCTTGTTCCTCTGCTTCCGCCGTTGTCGCTCATTCATTGGTTCTTGTGGTCTGCCAATGAGTGCACATGTTGTGAAAAAGTGTGAGAAAGGAAGAAAGATGGAATTCACATGTAGCTTCCTTGACTGAGCTGGGGAGTTTTCTAAGATAGTCTTATCTCTTCCTAGGTGGGATTCGCTGTGATGAGAAGGTCGTTCCCAGGATATTTACAAAGGGCCAGTGTAGGTGTGTGTGTGTGTGTGTGTGTGTGTGTGTGTGTGTGTGTGTGTGTGTGTGTGTGTGTGTGTGTGTGTGTGTGTGTGTGTGTGTGTGTGTGTGTGTGTGTGTGGGCTGTGGTTGAATCCGGATATTAATTGTCAAAGCTGGACCTTTCCTTATCTTATCTGCGCTCAGTAGTTGTCTCTGTGGCTCTCCTGTTCATGTGAGCATGAGTGTTGCTTTGTTCTATTCAAATCTAGGGTGAGCGTTGGTGCATAAAGTTCTTTCGTGTGTCACTGTTATCTTCTTTGATCAGTTCAGGCGCCGGAATGCCCTGCTGATGTTTCTAAATCTCGTCCAGTGTTTTTCCACTTTACACATAACATTTATGCACAATACACTACTAGGCTATGCTAAGCTATAATATATATTCTTTACAGGGGGACACTTGACGTTCATGCCCTTCTAGACTCGCCCGTGGTTTTGCTTTTTTAAATATTTTTTTTTACAGATTTCAGCACCGGCATTGATCGTCAATTAGCGGGACCGCATCCGAGCCGTGGCGACTGTCACTTCCTTGAACAACATCACGCGTATGTATATATTAAAAATATATATATATATATATATAGAACCGGTCCGTTATCTGTGCCATCCCGCTTCCGTCATTTTAATCCGGTGTCGATGCCGCTGAACCACCGGCGACAGACCTGGCACGGCAGCGTTTAGCAAAGCCTTTTATCTGTGTCCAATCAGAAATAATTGCCTCCTCCTTCCAGATCAAGCCACCTATATCGAGAGAAAGGCCTTAAAAAACCCCAGCTGTTGGAGGCACATCTAAATATGAATATGTCGCCAGAGATTGAGCCCAAAGCGCACACACACACACACACACACAAACAAAGAGGTCCACCTCTTCACATGCACCCCGTCACGGAGTCCTTTATAAATAACATGAGTCAGGCGCTTGGCTTTCTCCTCGCCGCGGTAGCGCCCCACGCCCTCGTCCTTGGACCGGTATCAGCCGATCGCGCCTGCAGGGGAGGAAGATGGAGGCAAAGCCGCGGTCAGACTGACCAGGGGCTGTGTTTCTCCGTGGTAATTGGCTCGCTTTTAGACGTTAATACATTCAAGCGACCAACAGATGTTTGCCGGAGCCCTCGAGGCCGCGGGACGGTGGACCGTGGAGGAATCCGCCCCCGTTGCCCCGGTGTCCTCGGGCCGCCCGGCTCTCTCTCTCTCTGCTCGATGGCAGAGCTCATAATGTGGAGTCTGCGTCGCGGTCTGAAGTCAGTGCAGATGATAAACATGCCGCTGATTAAGAGTTCTTCTTGGGGATTTAAGCATTTTGGACGTCGCCATCTTGTTTTTGGGAGTTTTGAGTTCCCCCCGTGATGGAGGAGCTAATTACGACAACACGCTGATTTAAGTTGGAAGACGAAAACACTGGCAAGGTAAAAGGTGGACATTTAAAAAATGTTGACGGTTTGCGCTGACCAGCTACGTTTGGTTAGGATTTGCCAGCTGGCCAATGGGAGCACGTTAGCATTCAGCTAGCATGTTACTGGTTATTGAATACTTACCACTTCACTACGCATCCGAGCATTTATATGTAAACAAGGGAGGATATATTTGTGATTTAGAGGCATCTAGATGAGATTGATCCCGATTGTGAGGTCAAAGGTCAAGGATGGTGTATGTGAACAGATTGTAAAGCCCACAGAGGAAAATTCGTAATTTGTGATATTGGACTATATAAAATAAACTGAATTGAATTTAAAATTCTGTAAGTCAACGACTCTTTTTGAACTCAACCTTTTCACAATCTCATCAAATTGGGTCGACGGCCTTTATTCACTCCTATTTGCTCAACCATGACATTGAAATGTTTTATAAAGAATATATTTTCTAACATCATGCACTTTGTGTTTGTCAATTTCTTATTTTGGAATGAGTCACTTCCTCAAATATCTGTCAGTCTTAAAGAAAACCTTGAACCTGGAGAATATATGAAAAATTAAAAACTATCCGCAGTGAGCTTGAAAAACTGAAAAAGTTTGTAGCTCGCTGCTTCTTGGAGGACGGCGGCTGCAGTTGGCTTGGATTCACATCAGTTGCACTGGATTACAATAGAGGTCCACATTACTGCCAGAAGGAAAAGGAGGAAAAAAAACATGTCATAACTTAAGAAACAGCTCGAACCGCTCACGCGGCACAATCCACTTCTCTGCTGTTAAATCCCTGTGTTCTCTACAAGCAGAGTGCTAAACACGCCGCCGCCGGCGAGGCTTTAGAGCCAGACTAAAAGAAATGTGCATTAACGTTTGTGTACTTTTAGAATGGAGCTGTATTTGTTTTCATGGTGTTGGCGATATTTTTAGGATGTACTAAACAGTGAAAGATCACACTTTGG
The DNA here is from genome assembly GCF_029220125.1 of Pseudoliparis swirei. NCBI lineage: Eukaryota > Metazoa > Chordata > Actinopteri > Perciformes > Liparidae > Pseudoliparis > Pseudoliparis swirei. Next base: position 4,343,908 of record NC_079396.1, read on the forward strand.
GTTGAAAGGTTCAATTCAGTTTATTATGTATCGCCCAATATCACAAATTACGAATTTGCCTCAGAGGTCTTTACAATCTGTACACGTACGACATGCCTGACCTTTGACCTCACCTCGGATCAGGAACAACTCCCAAAAAATAGGAAAAAAAAACATTCACAGGGAAAAAAGGGAAGAAACCTTCAGGAGAGCAACAGAGGAGGATCCCTCTCCAGGATGGACAGATGAATAGATGTCATGTGACCAGAATGACGCATTACAGAGTTACATAAACACATTCAATGAATATGACAGAGTGTATGAATAGTTGGTAGTAGGCATGGACCACGATCCAGAAAATGACAGGAGTCCGGTTCTCCAGGCAGATGGCTCCACAAGGAGAGAGAGAAGAGGAGATAGGTGGTCAGTGTATCCTAAAACATCCCTATGACCCTATGAGATGTGAAATCACAAAGACTCCGGGGAGGAAGTAGAGTTAGTAATGTGTGATGGAGAGATGTAAATTCATCCATAAGGAGAGTAAAGAGTAGAAAGTTGTGCTTCTTTACGTCTTTATTGCTAACGCATTTTTCCTTTAAGTCTCCAACATTATTTCCTCCTGTGGCCACAACGGACAAGAGTCGTAATTTTGACAAATATGTCGCTTTCTAAAACAACGGAAAAACACGTGGCTCGAGAGCGTAAACGTTTCAAAGTCGTGGTTCGAATAAAGTCGTGGAGATTTTGACAAATGTAGTCGTGCCACGGCTCTGATCCGAGCTGACGGAAAGGTGCCGGCAAGCTGTTAACTCTCGTGTGGCGAGTACTTTGTACCGTCAGTGATCTTTTTAAACGATTTTCAAGAAACCGACAAGGGCAATTCATATAAATTGCGACATTTCTCTAAATTATCGCCAGAACTGAATCAGCCAGGCAGGAAGGAAGCTTTCTTTTTTCCGTGTGTCGGGCGGGTTGGTAATGAACTGGTAAAACTCCAGATAAGGGCATCCGCTGTCTCTTTTTTAAAGCCCTATAAACACTTTCCCGCCAATAAAAGACCCGGTTGTTTGGTAGCTTCTCTCCTAACATGGCCCTGTAGTGGTTAGTAATTAATTCTCTTCATGAACAACACACACTTTTATCAGCGCGATAAGATCCATTAAACGAGGCCACACAAATGGAGTTCAGTTATCTACAGCGTTTGCTTATTTTCGTGGCTCTGATTCGTATTTTAACGGGCGAGGAGTTATAGGACTCACCTCGATAACCTTTTGACTCCTTTGAGGTCCACTTGCTTACAATCTCCCTTCATTCTTCAGGCTTCTGCCTCGTATTCCCTCGTGACCTTGAAAACCTTATTTTTCCCTCGCATCAGCATATTGCACATCTCCTTATCGCTTGACGGTGCTTCGGTATGACCGTTGCAAATGCCTTTCCCAATAATTGCTTGGAGGAGGGCTAACCTCGTTTATTAATGGCGACTCCGTTTTATTGAATCGTCCGTTTGATTCCCCGGCCGCTCTAAATGGAAATGCATTCAGCTTATTTGATTTGAGGCCTATATAGTCTCCGGCCGTCTCTTTGCTTTTCCTCCCGTCGCTCATAAAGAATTGAACAAGTCATTTCATCTTTTAGTGGAAGGCGATGTTAGCTGGCACATGAGCAGGATGCTGTTTGACTGCATTATTTAAGACTCAATTAAACACGAACATCTGATTGCATAGAGCAGGGGTCCCCAAACTTTTTCCTGAGAGGGCCACATAACGTTTCCCTTGTCTGCTGGAGGACCAGCCGGGGGTGGGGGGGGCGGGGGGTGTTAGTGAGAGTGCGCTCTGATCGCTCTTTTAATCCAGTATCGATACTTAAAATATGCTAAATCACATCGTTTTTAACGTACGGGTACTTTGTTAGTATCACACACCGCACGCGTGACAGCAGCAGATGTAGTGGACTAACATTCAAGCTAACCTAACTCCCCAAACGCTGTCGACATGATGAACGCTGATTGGAGACGCCGACAGCTAACCTAACTTCCCAAGCGCTGTCACATCTCTGATTGGATGGGCGCGGCGTCCATCAAAGATGTTTTATTACGAAGAGCACCACTTCACATTTTCTCCGCTCACGCTCATCTCAAGCAGCGCGGGCAGCGTGAAAAATAATGAATCGGAATGTCTTTGGTGTTGTTCAGGGGCGGTCCACATGTGTGGGCGCGCCGAATCCGCCCGCTGGCCGTAGTTTGGACCACTGGGGGCCGGTCACATGTAAAAATGAGCCAGATCCGACCCAGCGAACCCGGGACCATAGAGTATACGGGACGTCTTTGACGCTGACACAGCTGTTGGAGATGCTACACTTTTTGTCAGAAGTCCATGATTTCTTGTTTGGGATATATTAGTGTTCTACATTTGTCTCGATGGTGGAAGCTCCATATCTGAAAAGTGAATCCAAAGACACAAAGAAAGAAAGTCTCTGAGAAGATGGCCGATGTCTTCACTAGAGTTACGACCTCGGTAAACATTGTCAGCGTGAGTTTATGGTCTTAATCGTTAGTTTCAAATCTTCTTCAATACAGCGTGATGTTCATTTCGTGAATTATGATCCCGTGCACAGAGAAATAGACAATAAAGCAGATTTAGGGGCGGGGCTTCCTTGTGACTGAAAGGTTGCACAACCATGGCCTTGTCCTTAAACCCGTTTCACGTGATTCTGCTTCTTTTCTTTTGTGTAATACAAATTTGTATCTGCTGGTAGTCAAAGAAACTTTGTATTCATCTTCCAGAGACCATGAATATGACACAAACTTTATTTATTATGGAAATGGGGCCTGTCGGTTGAGAGGCACCTCCATCCGCAATCATCCTATGATGGCCATTAATATCCAAAACGAGATTAAAGAGAGTCTGATCTTTTGTAGAAAGTCATTGTTCATTAATTAAGTGCAGGGTACATAGAGGTGAATTTGGCCCAGGATATATCCCAGTACCTCTATAATATGTGTTTAACTATCCTTAAGATCAAAGAATGACACCGCAAACCCCTCCATGGAAAATGTGACATATGAAGGCGTGAAGCCATTCAGCCATGATTTTTTTACGTAACTCCTAATGGTATCTACTTCCCCATGAGGCTCATTTAAATGCTACATTTAAAGTGTTTCCATGATTCATTGTCGTTGTTAATTAAGTTAATTGTCAAATGTGTAATCACTGTTTCTGAATATAAACAAACTCAGAATTTCACTTTTTGCAGCATGAATAAACTTTGGGTGTATTTAAAATGTAAAACCTCTTGGGGTGAAGTTAGAAACTGAAAGTGTTCTTAATAGTATATTTATTATTTCTAAAGAGTTGAATCTTAGGAGCCAGGTGGATATCGGTCAACAACACCCGCCGCTAAGCAATTAGCATTTAACTATCACTCGCATCACAAAATATAAAAGGTAGAATCCGATATCTATACACTACCCTTCAACATGTTGGGGTCACCCAGACAATTTAGTGTTTTCCTTGAAAACTCAGTTTTATTTATCAAATTAATTGTAAAATGAATATAAAATATAGTCAAGACATTGACAAGGTTAGAAATAATGATTTTTATTTGAAATATTAATTTTGTTCTTCAAACTTGTGGCTCAAAGGAGGCCAGTTTTATAGCTTCTCTCACCAGCATAACTGTTTTCAGCTGTGCTAATATAAAAAGGGTCATAAAGGGTTTTCTACCCCTCCGTTAGTCTTCTAAGGCAATGGACCATTAGAACACTGGAGATGGGCCTCTACACACCTCTGTAGAGCCTTAATTAACAACCAGAGAATAGTCATTTACGACATTAACAATGTATAGAGTGTATTTCGGATTAATTTAATGTTATCTTCATTGGGAAAAACAGTGCTTTACTTTTAAAAATAAGGACATTTCTAAGTGACCCCAAACGTTAGAACCTGTGTGCATCTTAGACTTTTTAAACTGTAGGCTCGCTACAATACAAACCACTTTTTTCCGTTTTTTGTTCTTCGCCACACAATTTGAAGGAAAACATAGTTTTATTTATAGCTGTGGCCATTTGTGGCAGCAGCATATGTTCAGGTTGTTAACGAGCTAGCAGGTTTTGCCGAGTGTGAACGTGGGACCGCCTTGCCTCGTCGGGCCCGTTTTAACAACGCGACCGACGTGCTGGCTGACGTACAACGTTCTCACAACTGTAGAGGAAATGTGACACGTGTGGATGTGCAACGGGTTTGGAAGTACGAGTAATGAAACACGTTTTAGGGAATGAATCTTAACTTTGGCGAGGGCTTGATGTTTCCTGGATTCCTTCCACAACCACTTAATAGATCCCATAATTATATTTGACACATATTACATACATCTTTTACAGTACAGGTTTTTTTCTACAGCTTCTTCCTGCCACAGTCAGACTGATGGCAAAACAAAACTATTGAAATATGTGTAATAACCCAACACTACCTCACTACGCTTATCATGTGCAATATGTGACATTATTACTATCTTTAATTTAAAACTCTATCCAAAACTGTACATACGAGCACCTTTCTTGTTCACGTACATATCACCGCCTTCTGTATAGTGTATTCTTTTATATTTTGTATTTTTTCTTGACTAGAACCCTGCACTATATTTCCAATTAGTCTGGTCTGCTGGACTAAATGGCAAATAAAACCTTGAATCTGATATCACAAAATCCATACGCATCATTTTTGTGAAAACAAAGTTGACAAGCGGTATAAGCTGAATGAACATATAATACAAAGAAACCGACCATAATCAAGGACGTGTTCCCACTCTGTGAGGAGCTCACAGTTCAAAATAGAAGATTAAGACTTCAAATTAAGAGACGGCAAAAAGAAAATGCAGTAGTCATCAATCTAGATGTGGATCTTTGTAGAAAACAACGTGCCCAGTATTGGTTTTCTTCTATTAAATACCTCATTTGAGCATAATTCTAGAGCTCCACATTGTTACAACAGATATTTTAGAATTAGGCTTAATTATTGGAAAGTGTTGCCAGATAACCCGGCCTCCGCCACTCATCATGAGAAATGCATACCAAGGGACTGGGTATTATCTGTTCAGCTGAGTATTATGTAATGGCACGTGTCGGGGGGGAGGGGGACAAATTGTCCATGCTGCCTGCAGTAAGTGCTGGGGTCTCACCAGTGGTACTGGGCTGAATCCTTTACAGCTGGAGGCTTTAGAAGTGAGACCGTCTGTTCATCTGTTGCACTGCCATTAGAAAATAACTCTGCATGTCAAATTACCTCATAACGCATATTGGTTGATTTTGGTATGTACCCATTTGTGCTTGATACGCGTGGGTCTTTCACAGCGTGTGGGCGGGTGACAATTAAATGAGGGGAATAAATCGGATCACTGCCAGCTAAAAAAAAAGAGGTCTGTCTCACTTCCTCCAAATGAAGCCCTCACGGATTGAAAAGAAGCTCCAGCAGATTCACACAAACAAACAAAAAGTCCCTCCCCCTCAAGTGACATGTGACAGATCGCGCATTTACGTTGCGCTTTACATATTAATAAAGCTGCTTCCAGAGAGGGGAACATGCCTTCTCCATCAGAGGGGGTTTGGCCTCGTTTCAGGGTTCTTCATCGAAGGATTGTTTCGCCTCCGGTTGAAGACAGTTCCAACCCAGTTATTGCTCAGGCAGATTAGTGGGCAGACCTGAGGAACGGGGGTCTATCTTATCAGCTGTTAACGGCTGCGGGGGAAAAATTAAACGCAACGGCAATCAAACATGAGAAAGGCCCGGCCTGCTTGCCAGACATCACGCAAGCTTTATCTTGTGATGTTTCTGCAATGTGCAACCTGGAGCCGCTTCACCGCCGCTGTCTGAGCCGTGCTGATTTATTGAGCGTTTTTGTTTGTCTGTGTTCTCGCGCTGTTGTTTTCTATCCATATGAGCATTATTTTAAGGAGATAACTGAGAAAATAGGACCCATTATCCCACTTCATCCCCTGCTCCAAGATACAGACACCGTATCTATCTTTTTTTCTATTCATTATCACAGGAGCGGTTCCGCGCTGACGGCTTATTTCTTGTTATTGACTGTGCAGGAAGGAAGTGAATTCTCACTCAGATATATATATATATATATATATATATGGAGCATTGGGAAAATAAAATCCATATTGTTGTATCTATTACCTCTGGTTTTACTTTTGTTCAATTTTATTCATTTTTTTAGTTTATTTTGTATAGCCCATTCTCACAAATTACAAATTTGCCTCTGTACATATTATTATTAGAATAATAATAATAATCATTTATTTTATATATTAATTATTTATTATAATAATAATTATTATTATCTTTATTTAAAAGGGACCATGTACAGTTAAAACATAAATGTCACTATTCGTTGCACTGTACCAGAGTTTAGCTTCAGCTAATTTGCATCTGTTTTCCCCTGACATAGACATCCCTGACCTTTGACCTCACATCGGATCAGCAAAAACTCCCAAACAACCCTTTCACAGGGAAAAAAAAAAGGGAAGAAACCTTCAGGAGAGCAACAGAGGAGGATCCCTCTCCCCGGTGTTGACTCCTGCTACCGCTCACCGGCCTCTGAATTCCGCTCCGACGACAAAGGGTGAATTTGATGAGATTGGCCGATGACTTCAGCTCTCATGCCCCATAAATGGAAAATTTTGCTGAGAGGCTGTGTCGAGCTCAGAGGAAACGCCGTGCTGCCGTAACACAGTAGATCCTGGATGTTAACTGGTGGACGGTTACACGGCGACTGCACGGATGAACGGATGATTTGAGTGAGCGAAACACGATTACTCTCACATCTCCACGAGCAATTAACGAGGTCAAACGCTCGAGTATGAAAGCGAACGAGCTTTTGTCGATAACGGCACGTTGAGGCCGTGCCGTAAATAATTGTGTTTTACAACAGGCCGACCAAGAATCACTCACTCAGCTGTGACTGGATTTAGTTTAGTGTATTAACTGGATCCCCGTTAGCTGACACCTGAGCGGCTGCTAATCTTCCTGTGGTTCCACTGAAAGGACAAAATGTAATACATACAAAACGTCCAAAACATGATAAACAGTTGAAAATAGAACACATAAAATTTATACAAAGAAAGATCAGATGACTACAAAAGTAATGGGAAACGTCAAGTGATTAATGGCCTGAGGTGCGCCTTTAATTGTTTTTTACCGGTATGAGTTATGAGGAGGTTGTAAATTACAAGCAGTAATTGCACGAAAAGTATCTGTAGTTTGAGGAGGTTCGTTCTTGGGGTAGGAGGTATCAGGTGACCTATCGTGTTCCGAGTGTGAAGGTTACATGAATATTGTCAGAAATATTCAGGTGTCTGATTAAATACTACCTTTCTGAAAAACATGAGAAGGCTTCAATGAATTATAATTATAACAGAACTCCGTATTCCGTAGCAGAACTCTGACATTCTCTCTGTCGTTTCAGAACCCTGAAGTTCCGGAACAGATTTTTTACATTTCAGAACGGAACTCTTGACATTCCGGAATGGAACTCTGACATTTCAGAACCCTGAAGTTCCGGAACGGATCTCTAAACATTCCGGAATAGAACTCTGAAACTCCGGAAAGGAACTCTGACACTGACAGGTGAAGCTGTGTCACCATTGAGCATATTCCCTGAGCCAAACACAATACTTCTAGTTTTTAGAAATGTTCTAGTTTGTTCACTTTCACCCAATCAGACACTCTCTCCAGATCCTGATTCAGAACGGTTGCAAGTTCCTGTTTGTTTGAAGCATAACGATACAGTGTCGTGTCATCAGCATACATTACCATGTTGGAATTATTAACTAACAAAGAGAGATAAGATATGAAAATAGAAAAGAGTAAGGGGCCTAAGCAACTTCCTTGTGGCACACCACAGCTCACGTATCTAGTCTGATAACCTGCCGTTACAAAAGACTCTTTGCGATCTCTCAGAAAGATAACTGACCTTCCAATAGAGTGCCATAATGCTGAATCCATAACTTTCAAGTTTAGTAATCAGAATACAATGGTCTTTTATGTCAATTGCAGCACTAAAGTCAAGCAAGACTGTGCTGACCACTTTTTATTGTCCATCTGTATCAGCCAGTCATCAGTTAGCTGGGCAAGGGCAGTCGCTGTGGAGTGACTCTGTCTGTACGGATGCTGGGAACTAGGAATAAAAATAATCCTACATTTGTTTGAAAACGATTTTCTTCAATAATTTGCTCAGAATGTGAAGTATACTAATTGGACGGCTATTTGCACATGTGAAGGTTGATTTCTTGACCTTTGGTATCGGAGTCACCTTCACCACTTTCTAGACTCTTGGGCATACACCGTACATTAAGCATTTGTTGAAGATGTGGCATATTGGAGTAGATAAGTGATCACAACAGTTTACCATATAGATGGTCTATACCAGCCGGTTTATCAGTAGGCAGAGACAACAACATTCTCTCAATGTCAGCGGAAGTAATCTGCACAAAATCAAATTGGCAGTTGTTATCCTTGATCATGGAGGAGGAGCCATCAGTGGATATGAAGTTCTTTCTGAGATCAACTTTACACATGAAGTAATTATTGATCCCCCTGCATGATAATTAATGACTGGGAGACTTTTAATGTGCAGGTCCACTGAACACCATTTCACTGTTAGTCGCTACTTGAAGTAGAAAGTCAAAGGTAGGTACAAGAAGCCAATAGTTTAGGAAACCGGCCTTTGATGTTTGACTGAATATTTGGATCAGTAAAGCAGATCAATTCCTTCATGGTAAAAGTCCAACATATTGTACTAAACTCTTGCCCAGAGACATATATATCAGTTCAAATTTATTCGAGCAAGACAGGAAGCAACAAGTCAAGCTGTCATAGGTTTAAAAAAAACTAAATTGACCTTTTAACCACTCAGAATTAAAAATGCCTTGTGTACATGTTGTACCCTAATTGTAACATATTTATGAAGGAATACAAATATCAAAAGGAGGCAATAAGCCTCACCTTGCACACAAATACATGCTTGAGTCCCAAATAATAGTGATTTAGGTAGAACTCGTCGCTTTCAACGGTTTTCTTTTCCATAAAATATCACTAGTGTGTTCACTATATTACCATATTCATGGGTTGATGTTATATCAGTGTATTTTGACATGACAACTTTGGGCAGTGCACACATTAAAATGTGTCTGCACACGGGGGTAAGTGTCCACTTGTGATCGGATTCAAGATGAGATTCAAGATTCATGCAAATAAACACTTCCTGCCATCGTCTGCAAGATATAAAAAAAGGTGTTTGACACACTCAAACTATACCTCTATGGTATTTTCAATAATGTCAGGCATTGAAAAAGCCAGTGTTAGCTATTTTTGTTTAGTTGTCTGAACGAATTTAAGCTCTGGTTTGAGATGCAGTCGATGTCTCTGGCTTTTGTTGTGAAAGGTAAGAACAGAGAGTGTGCGCCTATAATATGCTGCAGTTGACAATATGGGAGCAATAAAGAGTTGTTCTTGCTTCAGACTCGGGAGCCTACGTGTTATTATTGCACTACCTTCATGAGTTTAGACACGACTCGTAACCTGCTTCTCCAGCAGCTCATTGGAGGATGAGGACGAGCAGAAAGGAGCGGCGTATTGTCCCGTCGCGTCGAGGAGAGACGCCTCGAGACGCGTTAGGGCTCGATCACACCAGACGCCTCTCAAAAACACGTAGCCCGCAATACCAATGATTCCCTACGGTACGGCGCGACTTTCAGACGCCTTTTAAATGCCATGCGGCGCGTTTTTTTTCCGTTTTTCAGGGGCGGTTAAAAGTTAAAATATTCTCAACTTTAAGCGCGAGGCGCGGAGGCGCGCCGCTCATCAACGTCACACTCGGCCAAGGCGGCCAATCGGATCAAGCAGGAGGCTTTCCTTCCTGTTTTCCCGAGGAGAACCTCATATTAGCGGTATTTAATTTCGAAGAGCTTTTTAATTCTAAATCTAAACACGACTCCAACTGACTCCTGCTCGGTCGGAAGTGCGACTGAAAGCCTCGCCATCGAGACGCAATTAGCGGAATAGATGGTGGTGTTCGCTGTACTCTTTCCTTTCTTTTTTTAAATATCTTGAACCCAAAATCAAAGGTTGGTTGCGCACGCAGGTCCGCTCCACGGGTGCACCGCGCTGTTTTGCCCGGCAGGTTTTTGACGAGGCGTTTTTGGTGCGGCTGCGTTTTTTACAGTCGCGTCTGGTGTGATCGAGCCCTTAGTGTTCACATAACAAAAACATTTGTGACCGAAGACCACCTCGCCAAGTGGTTTCAGTGATTGGACGAGGCCTGGCAGGCGTTTGCGCTTGTGTTTAGAGACGTTTAATGCCAGCTTCAAACGGGGTCTCCACCGTGACCGCTGTCAGGTTTTTGAGGCGCAGCGATTTGAAGTTCTTCTCTGTAATTACGTTTTTTTGTTGGTGAATGACATTTCTCCACCGGGGCAGGACAGTTAGCCTTATATAGCAATTTGAGGGCGTAGATTACGCTAATGGTCGAATCTCACGAAGCCCATGAGCGGGCGGCCGTCATCTGACGTGCTCGTTCTGGTAAAAAAAGAAAGACAGACTGAGAGAGAGAGCGAGAGGAAGAAAGGTTGAGAATAAGAATATTCGCATTTTCCCATTCTTCATCCAGAAGCGGTTATATATGGCCCCCACAGACACAATTTTAGAGGGAAAACACAAATAGAATGCTACCCTTGAAGGATATTTTGAGTTAATCCCATTTACACAGCGTTGCTGCTTTAAATACTCACTGCGCACATGTATTCCAAATGAAATGTTCATTTGTGTTTTAAATAAGGTTTGCTAAAAAAAAACGTTAATAGAGTACGGTAGCCTACAATTTAGTAGAAGACATCCAAAAAGTCCAGCCTTACAATATAATGCTGGCAATTTATCGTTTTTTCTCCTTTTCTTTCCGGTGTTGTCTGTTGTGTATTCACTCGTGAGGTTTGCTCGTCCTTGGCGTCGGTGTACTCACATTGTTCAAAGTCTCACAAAGCAAACAATGAAGAATACTGTACAGAATGTCATTTCATCATTCACTACCCGACCGGCCGGCCCTGTTTGCGGTCGCCACCTCAGCACTGGACTGAGACGGCAGACCATTTAGTCACAGTCGATTTCAGGGCAGAGAGCAAAAGAAATCGAAGCTGTTATCCTGCAACTGTCCGGTGGTGCTGAACCACATATTGCACCTTAGAGAGCAGGAGAACAACAACACATGGTGGCTTCCTCTCTCCACTTGTTTGGAAAAGGACTTTAGATATCTATGTGTGTGCTGTCCCTGTACTCTTCAGCCATTGACGGTCTAAAAGGAAGCAGCTGTATGCCGGTGAAAACTATTTAAAAGTCTACGTCCCAGGTGTCAAACACAAGGCTCGCGGGCCGAATCCGGCCCATTTTATGCGGCCCCTGACTTCTTGAAAGACACACGATTGCCTTTATATCCTGTGCTTTTATTTTGAAGGTTTCAAATTAAATGGATTTGTGTTATAATATTAGAGAAATGTCCTTGTGTACAATGTCTCTACACTTGAATGAACAATAATCAAATGCAAAGAGAGTTATTGAACAATATGTTGGGGAGTAGTTCATACAGCGCTTCAGTTACACCGGCCCTTTAAGAGGCGGCCATGATGCTGATGTGGTCCTCGGTGAAGATGAGTGTGACGCCCCTGGTCTACGTCATACTTGCAAATGCAGACCGACTCACAGTCAGTCCAAAGATCTATGAAAAAATGAACATGTTAAGCATTCTGAACTCCTAATTGAAAAGCTCCTGAGATGGTGGAGCCCAAATCCCAATGAATAATACAGAAGGACTTGCCTTTGGTGTCCTCTGACGCTGGTCGCATGTTATTCTGCTGAATGTTTTACATGCATAATGGGTGGATGTGCAGCATATTGAAAGTGTGACCGACTTTATACTCATCTCTCTAGAGGGTCACATCGGTGACCTACGTTGAACCTCGGAGGGCCCTGCTGTTTTTATCTTATCACAGATTTCTGCATATATGTGCCAATATGGGCTAATTTGGAAATGCCGTCATCATTATGTCGTTATGACCACGAACAAGTTTCTTTTTAGGCGTACAGGATTGGCTATTTTTTTGACATTTGGTCCAGACGTTGTTTCGGATGAATCCTATCGACTTTGGTGATGACTTTTCCGATAGCGCCACCATGAGGTTGGCATTTGTTATTGATCTTGACGAATGTCGGATTGTATTGGCGAGGCATTTGGCACACATGGTTATGTCCGTCTCCAGATGAACGGCATTGATGATTCATTGACTTTTCCCAAAGAATCATCATCAGGTTTATAATCCGATAACATCCAATAAATACTACATGATGAAATACCGCTAAAACTAACAACATTCCCACTAGCGTTTTGGATTTTGGGTACCTAGTTGAAACTTGTGATATCTGACATATAACCTAACTTCCTGAAACTCATCCCAAACAAAAGAATCAAAATACCAACATTAATTGGCAGTCATTTCTAGCCTGTTGTGAAGGCAAGCCAAGGGAGCATCAACTCTGGTGAAATCCAATTTTGGCCAAAAAAAACACTGAAACAGCTTTTAGATGGCAATCGTTAAGAGCAACGAGTATAGAAGAGTTGTTCTTCTTTTTTTCCCCCTAAAATGTGTTTGAATGTCCTAGAGTATATCCTTGAACGATCTCGTGAGTGGAATATGAAAGCGGTGAGAATAAACAGTAGTACGGTGTAGGACGACAACCCCTCAGACTCACATGGTCTGTACAGGGGTGATGGGGTGGAGACGGAGCTCAAGCAAAGAGCCATTTATCTGCTGAACACACCCTCTGGGTTATTTATCGCCGTTGTACGCGGCACCGACCCGCCGGAATCCCAATGTCCTCCCGGCTCTCTGCTCTGCACAGGTAAATCAAAGTGACTGTTCCAATGAAACGGGAGGTATGTAAAAACCATTAGGGCAGATTGCAAGAACCAATAGTGCCCGTTGCTCCCTCCCCCCCCCCCCCTTTTCTTTTGCTTGAGAAGCTGTGGTCACAAGAGACACATCAACTCTTGATGGGGGTGGGTGGGGTTCATGCCCGCCGAAGACGCCCGTCACATAGTAAAGGTTTTGTATTAAAAGGGGACGTTCTCAGGAGAGGCCTGACTAATGGCTCTACATCGATGCTCATCCACATGCCTCGCATCGCCGTGACCTTTCGGTGTTAATGCTGCAAGCCGTGGCTGCCGGAGCTTCATGCATACTTAACTGTGGTTATATAAGGGGGGCAGCGTGGAGGGTTCATCTGTGGGTGGGTTTGAATCAAATGTGCATAATCTTTTTGTTCACGGGGCGACTCAAGCGTCACCTGACCAGGCGCTGCTCTCTGCAGTTTGTTCCTGGTTTGCAGTCAAACCCGTGTCAGCAGTGCATCTCAGTCGACTCTAGACCCGTATTGGACGTCGTTTGGATGTTACATATCTCGCTTTTCGGTCAACTGATGGTATTTAACTCACTGCCTGAACAAGAAAAATGAGGGAGAGAGACAAAGCGTACAGGTGTGTGAGTGGGAGTATGTAAATGTGACAGCACAAGAGAAGAAAAGTGCCAACTATTAAACCTGGAATTCATTTCTCAGGTTTATAAGTAAACTGCAACGCATGTAGATGGAGATTGTTCTTCTTAATCGGTCTGTTGCCTCATGTTCGTGTTCATTACTGAAGCGTGTATGGCTGTGGACAGAGATACACTCATTAACACTTCCCAAGACTGCAATGTCAATATTTAATGGAAAGATGCAAGCCGTATATCATCTGCCCAGAGAATTGTTTTGTAGCCGCTGTTCACATTCTCCTCCTGAATCAAATAGCACATGCACTACTGGAATGGACTCCTGTGTTGGGTTTGTCAGCTATAACTTCAATTGGTTGACCAACCCTGTGTTGCGTGAGAATAATAAATGATCAAACCCTGTATGGAGGTGCAGTGGAGCCTGGAGTCTAATGGGGGACAATCAGAGACCCCATAGGAGAAGTTGTGAACGGGTCAGACACAAGTCATACACTCATCTGTGTGAAAGTGGTATACTACGAAGCTATATACCCTGCTCATTTCAGCAAAGAAGTATTGCAAAAATGAGGTCCTCCATTCTCGAGTTTTGGAAAGCCATCCATAGTTTTATCACATGACCTATTTACAGCAATGGCCTGTTCGCCTGCACAGTCTCTGGTTTCTCAGAGCGACTGTAGCATTTACATTTATTAAAGTACAGTATTTGTACAATCTTGAGGTACTTGTCATTGCCTGTGATTTTATATTTATGTTCTATACTACTCCACAACATTGTTATGATACATTTAAGTACGAGTTATGTTGCGAATCCAATACTATAAATAGAATTATACATTATCATGAAATGGGGCATTCTCCGTAATTTGATTTTGTGCTTTACTTTACAGCGTAGCACCATTGTATTGCTACTTTTACTTTTCAGTACTGCATCCACGTGCTCCGTGGACGGTTTGATATGGTTTGAGAGTAATCTGTAATCGTATGAGTTATATGCTTCGGCCAGGGAGGAGTCAGTCAAATCAGGCATGGTTGATATATACATGTATGTGTCTTCTGCATAGCAATGAAATCCTTGCTCACACATCACACATCCTAATGCTGTGCCAGAGAGGCAGCATTTAAATGTAGAATACAAATGGGCCCAGGACAGAACCTTGTGGGACTCCTCGTATTATATGAATAGGAAAGGTGGCAGATTGAGAACGATCGGTCAGGAATGATGCAAACCACATTGACCAGATATGGACGAGGGATGCACTTAGGTCTATGAGAATCGAAAGCGCTTACAGCTCCAGAGTCAGCTGCCATCAGGAGGTCTTTGGGTGAGTTATTGATGATGGTGGTATTGTGTGTGCAAACTTCAGGGAGGTTCATTTCAGTCATAAAGTGGGAACAGGCGTTGGCCCTCATCGTAGAACCTTAGAAATATCGTCAAATGTGAACAAGCTCACATTGAAGGACACCAGAAGGCCTTAGGAGCTTCTTGATTGTGTTATCGTAGATGCATCGTGAGTAGAATGATGACGACGCAGCTTTCTGGGCATTGTTGTGGTGGATCTGATGTTGCTTGTATATTTAACACAGTTCTTTTTTTATTGTTACATCATAAAATTTCCAACAGGTCCTTTTAGGGTGCTTCAATAAACATATATAGGAGCAAGAGATCACATTTACCTCTTTGTTATATCATTCATGTGTAGTCAACGTCAATTTCCACCAATGATTCACATGACCTGCAGGCTGGATGTCAATAAATACTGCACCAAAGAAGAGGGGAGAGAGAATAAAGACTCTTTGTTACATGCTACCTGGTGGATCAATAGGCTATTACTTACATTGAAACAGTTATAGCTTCACTCCAAAGTAACATGATTACATGAGTCTATTGATTCACGCTAGCTCACCGTTCTGTCTTTCTCTGTTCTTCTATCTTAAAGATGTTCATTATGTCCTCTCATCCGAACTGTGTCTGTGTTCACCAATGCAAACCTTGCTCTAACGCAGTGGTTCTCAATCTATTTTTTTGTGTGATTTACCCACTTGTGAAATGTTTTTTTTACGCCAAGTACCCCCTGACCAGTGTAAAGCACTTTAGATGAAAAGACTATGTAATACACAGCGCTGTGCCATCAGTGCCTGATTAAATATAGAATATATACCATTCCCTTTATGAACTTACACTTAAATTGTATTGAATATTTATTGAATAACTATTTCTAAAGGATTTTTTTAATGGATGCTCATTTTAAATATATGTTTTTATCTCACGTACCCCCTGGAGTGCCTTCATGTACCCCCAGGGGTACACGTACCACCATTTGAGAACCGCTGATCTAACGGACAGCCTGCCTCTGTCCTATACACAGGGCTCTCAAGTGTCACGCATTGAGTGTGAGACTCACGCATTTCGGTCTTAAGTCACGCACTCCCGCCACACATCGTATTTCTCACGCTGAAAAATACTCTCGGCTATTTAATGTTTTAATGTGCCGCAGCGCGCAAACATGAGCTGGCCGCGCTGCCCTCACCGTGGAGGAATCAAGCGCTCCCCTGGAGTTCTGCTGTGAGGTGCCACTTATCAGCCAATCAAAAAAAAGAAATGGGCCACACAATAGCCAATCAGAAAAAAAAAACCGTATCTGCTGTATCTGGGTAAGATTTAATCCAGCAACCAATGAAAATAAAGCATCCTGGAATTGCGCGCGACTGACTAATATCCGAAAATGTCATTCTGCGGGGGGGGGGGGGGGGGGGGGGTGCTGATGGAAATGTCACTCTTGCCTGTCTTCAAAACTTGAGAGCCCTGTATACATGACCTCTCGTCTAGGAATTCTGTCTTCTCACAGCAGTAGATCTGCCCCAGTAAAACATAAAAATGTACAGATCCATGTGATTTATGTTGTGAAGGACTGCATTGGGTGACTATGATCATTTGATCACTCGGTATGTGGTCATTCACTCACGCTGGTTATTTTTCTGAGCTAACGGAACAATTTTAAAAAGTCAAAATCTGGACACAATGTGCTTTTTTGCATGTCTCCAAGTGTCTGGCTCTTCTTACTTCATTAATAGTCTGATATTGACGAGAACGCAGAAGTAGGTCAATGACTAAGTCGTCAATAATTTACCCCTGGGTTACTTCTGCATGCTCGTCACACCTCGGTGGACGATTCTCACCAAACAGCCGATGATACCGTTGCAACCGAATTCTTTTCACCATCCTGTGACTTTCATGGGATTTTTTCATTTTGACCTGTTATCTAACTTTCATTTTATTTTGAAGGTTGAAGGTAAATGGAAATAATCAGGATGCATCAAACTGGAACTGTTCCTATTACTTCCCTTTCTGGTTGGTTGTCCTCCAAATGCAATACCGTGTTACAGCGCTCAGAGAGAGAAAAGCACAGGCAGAGGTTTTCATGTCTGTAATTTCGCTGTTGTGTCTTTGTTGCATTTCATCTATTTGTGTGTGTGTGTGTGTGTGTGTGTGTGTGTGTGTGTTTTTCATGGCTACCCGTCACATCTGCTTAGATTGGAGACAAGGTGGGGTGCTTTCTGAACCAAAGTGCCCTTCAGTATGCTCGGGCAAGTACTCCCTGGGAATAAAACCCAAACCACAGGCTTCCACTCCATGAAACAATTCTCTCTGCCACTCCTCAAGAGATCTGCCACTATAATCTATTGAATTTCAAAAAACTGACTGGCAGGGAGACAAAAGCTCAGGCCCCTGATGCAACGTGTTTATTCTGGGTAATGAAATCTAGATTGCAGTGAGGTCTTTGGCCATTTAATCAATGGTGGGGTTTTTTCAGAGGGGCTGTCTGCACATTTAGGTCCACTTCATGGGGGGGGGGGGGGGGGGATAAACCCAGTACAAGCTGCTGGCAGTTAAACGGAATGAGAGTCGGCACAAATTGCATGTTGGCCGTTTTGGGGGCTTTAAGGCCCCCGTCCCGCTGACCAGGTGGAGCGTTAAGCCACGGACGATCATGTTTGAATATTTGATTTAATTCAGTTTATTTTATACAGCCCAATATCACAATTTACGATTTTTTTATTTTGTATATATTCTTCAAGTTAAAGGTTTCTTTAACACTGACATATATTTGAGAAAGTGATTCATTCCAAAATAAGAAATAAACATGATGTATACAAAGTGCATGATGTTCTCAAATATATTTTTCTAAAACATTTTAAAGTCATGTTTTCAGCAAATAGGAGAAAATAGGAGTGAATACTCAATTTGATGAGATTGTGAAAAGGTTGAGTTGAAAAAGAGTCGTTGACTTATAGAATTTTGAAATCAATTAAATTTATTTAATATAGCCCAATATCACATATACGAATTTGCCTTTGAGTGCTTAACAATCTGTCCACATTCGACATCCCTGACCTTTGACCTTTCACATCGAATCAGGAAAAACTCCCAAAAATAGAAGAAAAAAAACTTTTACCGGGGAAAAAAGTGAAGAACCCTTCAGGAGAGCACCAGAGGAGGATCCCTCTCCAGGATGGACAGAGTAATAGATGTCATGTGACCAGAATGAAGCATTACAGAGTTACATAACCACATTGAATGATGCAATCGAATCTATGGAGCAACCGTGCGGTGAGTCTGCTGCACTGACATCCTCAGCTCCCTTCAGAGAAGACCGGCTCCCCTCCACTGTGTGGGGTGTGTATGTAGCACAAGGCCGTCCCCTGCAATGGGATACCATTCCGGAAAAAGAAAAAAAAATCCCACGCACAACCTCAGATCCTCGGCTAATGCGCGAGTGCGAATGGGACACGGAGTTCTCTGAACCAACACAGTGTGTGCGCCGGCGAGCCCAAAAATTCCGACTGAGGAGGAGACGGTGGGGCGAATCCACACTCGTGGTTCTTTCCAGCGCTGTGGTGTGTCTCCGAACTGCCTAATGAGGCCTTATTAATTCAGATCAGGGTGAATGATTACCTCATCATTCCCATTCTCCAGAGAGCTCTCTCTCTCTCTCTCTCTCTCTCTCTCTCTCGTAAATGTGCTTGCGCAGTTAATCCAGGGAGCGCATCTCGCCGCGAGACTTTAATGTGCTGTGTTATAGGAGAGGGGGGGGGGGGGGGGCCGAGTCATACATGTTCTTGTTTTCAATGCAGCAATTCCTTCTTCTTCTTAATATTATTATTTCAAGTCTGCACAATCGAGTGCTATCCGTTTTATCTTTTTTTTCTCTCGAATCTATACTCTTTTTGGAGAGGCTGCACTCCCACGAGCAGCAGTTCTCTGACAGTAAACACAGAACAACCCTCCCCATCTCATGTGCAGGGACTAGTTGCCTAGCAATGAAGTCCCTGATTTTTATGTTCTGTGAGGCTTACATACGCAAGAAGAAAAGGATTATGTTTAGAGTATTGTAGCCGGGCTCTCGCTCTGTTTGTGCATGTTCATGTCGACGAAGAAATCGTGCGGTTGCACTTTAGATATTGACAACAAAAAGAGGAAGGCAAACAATGGCGCGTGACCGAGCCGGAAGCGTAATCCCCGCCGGGTGACGCTGCCCCTCGCCGTCTTTTGACAGAGCTGATGGAAAATTAAACAAAAAACGTAATCTCCAAGGCCAGCGCCGGGTTTGTTGTTAATCAAATTTGCAGTGATTGAATTCAAAGCTTCGGAGAGGGGGGGGGGGAGAGAGAGAGATTTTTTTGATTTTTAGAAAACCTTTATTCAAAAACTTTGAACCACAATAAACCAAATTATTTTCAACACACAAACATAAATGCAGCACCAATCCTGAAAAAAAAGAGAACGTCCATGATGCTCATTTTAGATACTAAACTAAAGTCCACTGAGGACAGGAAGTGCCTCCTGCCCTCCGTCTTGAGGCTGAAGCTCCTCTCCCAGTGCTGAGGCTCTGGCTCCTCCTCTTCACTCAATCTCTCCTCTCGCCCTCCTCTCCTCGTCCACCACCTGCAGCACCTTCCGGAGGTCGCACAGGATCTTTTTGAGCCTGTAGAACTCCTGTGGCGTGAAGGCTCCTCTCTTGCCCCTGCACGTCAGGAAAGTGGCGGACAGGAAGAACTTATCCCTGCATGGGAAGTGGTCCTCCACCTTGACGTGGTCCTCCACCTTGACGTGGTCCTCCACCTTGACGTGCCACGTCTGCTTGGTCTTCCGGAGGAACTCTTTGATCTCCTCCACACTGTAGTGTGGATCAGAGTCGGAGTCTTCCTCCGAGCTGGACTCTGGCTCCGCCCCCTCTGTCCTGGACCTCCTTCTTCCCGCCGTCACCTTCTTTGCCTGTGGGTTCCCTCCGTCACCTCCTCCACACTTCCTCTTTAACCGGGGGACTCTGAGGCTCTCCTCCTCCGCCTCCATGTCCACCTCACTGTCAGACAGCCTCACCTCCCTGACACCTGTCTCCCTCTCTTCCTCTGACTCCGCCTTGTCCTCCTCTTCACCTTCTTGGGCCACCTCAGCCCCAGCCCCTCCCTCTTCTCTCCTCTCCTCCTCACCCTGCTGTCCTGTGACCGTTTCTCCCTCGTCTCTCCTCTCCTCCTCAACTTCTTGTTCTGCACCTGCCCCTCCCTCCTCTCTCCTCTCCTCCTCTTCTACCTCCTCACCCTGCTGGCCTGTGACCGTCTCCCCCTCACCCTCCTCACCTTGTTGGACTGGTCCAGTGCCCCCCTCCTCTTCCTCCTCCACAACCTGCTGTGCACCCCCCATCTCTGCCTGCTCTCTCTCCTCATCCTGCTGGGAGCCCCCAGTTCCTGCCTGCTCTCTCTCCTCCCCCCTCTGGGTACCTGCAATCCCTGGTTGCCCCCCCTCCCCCCCCTGCTGTGCACCCCCCGTGCCCTCCGCCCCCCCCTGGCTCCGCCCCTGAGGAGCCGCCCTGCTGGTGTTCTGCTCAGCAGCTCTCCACCGGTGGCAGTCCCTGGCTATGTGCCCCTCTCGCCCGCAGATAAAGCACTTCCCGTTCCCTGAGGAGATGTACACGGGGTACTCGTGCCCGGCCACCCTGATGAACACCCGGAAGCAGAGCTCTTCTCCCCTTTTATTTAGGATCATAGAGAGATGCCTCCGGTGGGACCACACTGCCTCATCCGGGAGGATTTCCACCCTGAGGGGATCTTCTTCAGCCGGGACACCACCTTCCCGTGCTTTACCAGCTCCTTCAAAATCACCTCCTCTTTTATAAAAGGAGGCACGTTGGCCACGGTGACCCGAACCGACGGTGTGGCCAGCGGCGCCACCGGCACATGATGCCCCTGATCACCACCCCCGACACCACCACTTCGTTCACCTTCGGCACGCTGTCTAAAAACAGCACCACCGCTCCGTTCATACGGGCAGCGGACCGCACGCAGTCGTCGCCGACCACGTCGCCCACTGCCAGCCCCACCTCCTCCTCCGAGCACGGGAAACTCGGCGCCACTCTAATCCCGTGAGCGCGCGTGAGGAAGCTCATGTCCTCCATGTCACTGGCTCCCCGCTAGCTCCCCGCTAGCCCGCCGGTTAGCTCCCCGCTAGCCGCACTCCGCTAACGCGCACACAGACACACAAACAAAACCCTCCGTGAACTCACACACTCACACAGACAGTCGGGTGAACCCACAGACACTCACAACAAACATACCTGTTAACCCAGTCACCCGTTAACGTGGAAAACCACCTTTAAACCAACACAGTGCTCCTCTGCTCCGCAGTCACACGTCTTCTCACGCTGAGAGAGAGAGAGAGAGAGCTGTCTGTTAACCACCACAACTTCATTCCCACATCGTCTCAGTAGACGTTAACATCTTTTTTTTATCATGCAAACTTTCTAACAGCTGGATGTGTGATTCATGGGATGATTTTAGTGCTGCTGGCAAAATAAATTTTAAAAAACAGAGTCCACGAGAAGGTCTTCATCATAAGAACCCATCGGCCATTTGTTTAAAGGCCTAAAACGATGTGTGCCATTTCACTTGTGCATCTCAAAGGCAGGGACAGGCAATAATCAGCCAGCCATGAGGGGGAGGGGGGGGGGGGTCTTTGTTGGAACGACCTACCTGAGGGGATAAGGCTTGCAGAATCAGTAACTCCTTTAAAACTTTTTTATTGTATGCAGTTCTTTGGTTCCCCTAATTTAGTTTGTCTGCTCTTCTTTATTTTGTATTTGTCATTATTATTATAATTTTTTTCTTTTCCATATTTTTTTTTTTTGGGCTCCTGTATTTTTTTGAAATTTACTTGTATTGATTTCATATTTTACTTTGTAAACCCTGTTTTTAGAAAGGTGCTATTTAAATAAAAGTTATTATTAATATATTAATATTTATTTCTATAAAATAACAACAAAATTCCAGCATTTTAAATGTGAAAAAGAAAAATCACAAATATATTCCAATGCACGCGTAAATAAATTATGATTCATAGAAATATAAAAGAAAAAGCACAAATATATACCAATGCACGCGTAAATAATTTACGATTCATAGAAATATAAAAGAAAAATCACAAATATATTCCAATGCACGCGTAAATAAATTACGGTTCATAGAAATATTTTTCCTCGCAAAACATCGCCAGACAGACGACGGCTCGTAACGCGGCGGCGGCGTTCGTCGTATTTCCAAAGTGCACATTATGTGCCGCGTGCCAGAAGAAAGCGTGAGAGCGCCATGCTTAGAGGAAAGAGTGTGCCGATGTTCTCCTGCATTTTTTATTCATTTCATCCGTACACTTACACCCCTGCTGCGTTTTTCCCAATCGCTGAAGCTCCTTGAGCGAGATGCAGCGCGTCGTATGACGATGACGCGGATGTTGTTTGTTTTTTAAACCGGTGCCATTTAGAGCCCGCGGCGTGTTCATTTTTGGACCGTTTGAGATGCAAAATGTATTGACCGAAGAGCAGAGAATGAAAGAAAAAGGATGTGTTGAATATAAAATGTTTAACTTCGAGGAAAACATTGTAAAGAATGTCAAGAAAATAGATTTGTTTTTCTTTTTTTCAAAACATCTTGAAGGGAAAGTTTGTTTTTAAATATATCCTCGAACAACCGTTCCACAGGCTCGTAATTTTTGAGCACATGGGATGGAAATGGTCCAACACGACTCACCAGGTCGTGTTGAGAGGCGCTTCGTTTACGAGATAAGACATATTTTCAATACAGGAAAAATGCTGCGTCGTCATTTCTCCTCCATACGGACACTTTTTGTTGTTGACAGCATGTCTTTAGCCATTTTTAAGCACAGACTTTTTTTTAGGATGTTTATCCAAAGAGCGCTTTGAGTTTTCAAATTGATTTCCTAACTCCCAGGTAGCCTCCCCGGTTCAAAACCTCAGCACGCCAATGCAACACTACGGTCTCTTTGCATTGCTTATGCCAACCTCAGGGGGGGGGGGGGGGGGTATCTTTAGAGGTCTGTCCATGCAGCTCAGGTGGAATGAGGCCATTTTTCCCCGGGAAAAAGCCACAAATGCATAATTTGGTTGGGATTCGAACTTTCTTTCGTAATGTTAACAAGAAAACACGCCTCTATGATTCGCTCGCTGCCTATTGGCTACCAGCTGCTCCTCAGCTTGGGAAAGTCTTGTCGCAAAATATGATCTGAACGTGGGATTTAATCATGTTGGCTGGAGACATTAGTCTTGACTGAATTATGGAGCAGCCATAATTGCACTTCAAATTTGCATTGCCTTGAATATTTCTTCTTCTTTTTTGTACACTTCTGCTCAACCCTGCTAGACAAGCAGTTATTGGATTGTGATTATCTGTGAACATTTAACTGATAAGTTCAGTATTAACATTCACGTATATTTGATTAACAATGATGCTCAACAAAAGGTGTACATTGGTTTTAATATCAGTGAAATATGAAACAACTGCATTGCATGATGATGAAGCTTTTATTATGGAGGACTTCAAATGTCTTAAGTATAAATAAATGCATGAATAAATATAGGAATAAATGAATGAATGCTTAAATAAATGTGCAAATAAATAAATAAATACAGGAATAAATAAATGCTTAAATAAATGTATAAATAAATAACACACCAGGTGCATTACACTACTGTGACCAATCATGCTTTAGACAGAGGTTCGGACCGCCCCAGCTCATTTGCATATAAGGACACATAAATATCATGCATAAATAAATGAAGAAATACATAAATAGATTTATTTAATGATTTCCTGTTTAGGTATAACTTATATTTATTTATTCCTGTATTTATTTATTTATACATTTAATTCAAGCATTTATTTATTGATTCATGCATTTATTTATTTATACTTAAGACATGTTAAGTCCTCCATTTGTATTGCCCTAAACCCACATTTTATGACAATGTCTCTGCCTGCCTTAAATGTAAAAAAATTACATCATACAATCCTGTTTCTGGGGAATAGAATGAAATGTTCAAAGTCCATGACCAGCTGACAAACTGTAATGATACTTTATTAAGAATTAGTAAAATAGGTCTAGAACAAGTGGGAACATGGAGGGAACGGCTGAATTATTTCCACTGAAGGTCTTCACAAATCTCACAGTACAAAGGTCAGCTGCACGGTTGTATGTGCGATGTGTGTGTGTGTGTGTGTGTGTGTGTGTGTGTGTGCGTAGAAGAGACAATATCACGTCATGCGAAAGTGGGAGTGAGCACGTATCAGGTCCTCACACTGCGGTCCAGGAGTGAAGGAGGAATCTCATTTCCTCTCGGGGGTGAATTGATGCGCAGAGCTAGCAGCCCGTGTAAAATTGACCATGAAAGTCGCTCAATTCAGATCAAAGTCAACACGGCCCCCTCTTGCCCGGTCAATGGCGTCAGTATATTAGAGGTTTGCGAGGCTCAGGCGGCTTTCGGCCCTCTCCCAACTCCACCCGGTGACGCTGTGTTTCTACGAGACGGGGTGGACGGCCGCCGGGTTGGACGAGCGGATGCTATTCATAGCGCATGATCACGTCATCCTAAGCCGCCGTCTATAAAAGTGACACCATTATGAAAGTTAATATAACCTTCGTTGATCCCCAGAGGGGGGAAATGCAGCAGCACAAGGACAAATATAAGGAGTCAGTGGAGAGAAATTAGGATAGATAAAGAGGAAAGCTCTTGTTCAGGGGTGCAAAATAATAATAAAAATACTATTAAAAAAAATAAACTGTACAAAAGCAATTAAGCTAGAAATTGCAGGGCAATGAAAGCAGAGTCCTCGCATCCAGGGTATGAACTGCAATACCGCAATGTGACAGCAGGTGAGGGAGCATGGTTACATGTTGGGAGGGGACCCGTTTGTCCTCATGGGTGGATTGTTGGTTGTCAAAAGGAAAATGCCGGAATTCATCCTGATGTCTTCCCTCTCAAACCGAGGTCGTTCCGCACAGTGTGTTTCTAGCTGTGGGTCAAAGCGGACAACACCCTCCTTCTTTTTAACGTATTGTATTCTATGTAAGTGTTGCGGTGGAGCCAAAGTTCACGAGGAACCGTAACGTTTGAACGTCGAGTGTGACGTAAAACATCAGCGAAGAAGATGTAGAGACATCATTTATAGCTGTGGCCATGAATGGTGTCTGCACGGTACGGTATGGGCACAATGTTCCCTGATTCCCCCGGAATCCAACGCGTCTAAATGTCATTCACAAGCGGATTCCTTGGGAATAAATGGAACGGGAACAAAACCGGGGAACAGCAGTCACGTCTTCTGAAAGGACAGCGTGTTCTATTCCTGGAACACAAGACACTGAAATATTGAGTTGGAAGAACATATGAAGTACAAATGAATCCTTGACATCTAGACGTCTTTAGATTTTTGGTCAATTTGATTTTCTGGATCTGAAGTATTTTTTAACAGTTGGATGAACCACAGCTTTCCTTTGAGCCAGTTAAAAGTGTACGGGGTTGTCAATCTGCTTTAGTGTACTGACACTTCTACACTAAAAAAACCGATTCAAGCCCTTCTTAGAGGTGACACATTTAAATATTGTTTGATACATTTAAATAAATCAATTACAAAACGAAGATATATATATTGAATGGGTGTAACACAAAATGTATGAATACTTTCATTTATTAGATTTATTTAGGTTATACTCACAAAAACGATTCAAGCTCTTCTTCGAGGTGACACATTTAAATATTGTTTGATACATTTAAATAAATCAATTACAAAAATAGATATTTATATTTAATGGGTGTAACACTATTTTGTTAGTTAGTTAGTTTATATTTTGAGTTGGACAAACACAAATTAATTTAATTTAATGAATATCGTTATTTTATTTTAGATGTATTTGATACAAATGAGTTGGACTAACTTAATTACATTTTATTGCACTGATGTGCTAAATTTGAGTTGGAGTTGCATATAATTATTGGATGGAAAACCTGCCAACAATTGAATTGAGTTCATCCAATGAGTCATTTCTTTGAGTGTATATGAACGAGATGAGCAGACGAGACCTTCGGCGAGACGATCGGCTAGTTCTGTATATTTCTTCATGCCTTCCATCGGGTCAGATTCCCAGACAGGCAGCTATCTTCACGACGCAAAGCGGTCGGCTAGTGGTCTCGGAAACAGGAGATCGACAAAATCAACGCCGTGCAGTAACTTGAACGTCCATTTAAAAAGGATAACGCCATTTTGAAAACATCATTCGCCACCAGCAAGCGCACAGCACAATCTTGTGAGTGTATGAATTTATAGTGTGTGTTCTATTGCTTATTAATGCAATCTTGTATTAGTTTCAGAAAGGCTCTCGAGTCACAACAATTACACACGTTTAATTTAAGCGAACTAAATTCAAGATGGTGGACATTTATAAGAAAAAAAAGAAAAAAACAATGGCAACAATTGTTATTTGTAACAAAACACCTTTATCCTATTGATTTTTCCATCAGATATTGATTGAAATGTCGCAGGTTGATCAAGTGTGGAACCTAAAACCACCCGATCAAGGTTAGCTCATGTGTCTTATAGTGGGAACAGGGCGTCGTGAGGCCTCTTTTAGGGGGGCTTCGAAATGAGCATAAAATATCACTATGACCCTGAAATTCTGTCTATTATCTTATAATATTCTGAATGCAAGCAGAGCTAGAGAGCAACATCACACTCTTTCTGATTGAACCAATCTATGAACTGTCGGGAACAATGGATATCCGGGACCTACGCGCAAACATACCCAAACATGCCCCTCCCCTTGGGGCTTAGCCCCCCCTTTCTTTGAAATCCTACAAACGCCCCTGGTGGAGAAATCTGATGATTCTGTTATTACTAAAGTAAAGAATAGCCCGAAACAGTCTGAAAGATCTTCATTCTCCACGCAGAGTCTGCAGGAGGATGAACACGCTGTGCAGGAGGGCACGCTCCTCTTTAAAAGGGGTTGGGACTAATGTGGGAGACGGGATGAGACCTGCACACGTCACCTGACCGCGACATGCTGCCGCTAACCTCGTATCTGTGTTTGGAGAGAAAAGCATCCTGGTGCCATTCAAAGCATCCATGTTATTCTCCACCTTATTGTTTCTGGTCTTGTTGTTGTTGCTTTTCACATGTAAGTCACATATAGAAAAGTCAAATGTACCATCCGACTCTACACTTACAAAACGATGGACTAACCACAACACGAGAGACTACGCATGGCCTCATCCCTTACATACAAGAGGTTATTATTGTAACCGTGACACGCACAGATCTTCTAACATTATCCTATAGTAATAAATAAAAACATGGTATTTCTCTAACCTTGAACATATGTTCTATAATTTGAGAGGGATATGCTTTGATGATTCATTTGAAGATTTAATAAACTGAATCCGTTTCTTCTTCTGATTGCGTTGGCTCTCTTGACGTTTTATTCTTCTTTTTTTTCTTATGTTTTCTTTTGTGATTTGCCGCCTGCTTTACATTTTTAAATTGAAAGGATGAGTAGATTATAAAAATGCAACCCAAGCACGCTACGAATGACAGCTGACGCTTTGACTCTCGTGGTGAAAAGTGCTTTGATGTAAAAAAAATAATAATAATAATCTAAATTAATATTTTAAAAGGGAGAATTATTTATCTTGCAAATCTACAATGAATATTGCCTTATAATTAAAACATTGGAGAGAGCTGTAGAGCCTTTTTAGTCAGCTGGATGAAGAAAATAAAATAAAATAACGTTTTATTGCAAACGACTTAAGATCTCAAAATATCCCTCCGGGGTAATAAAATCACTTCAACAATTCATGAATGTCTCAAAGGCCGGGTGAGACTAAAGCAGTGTCACTTTGACAACATGAATGGCATATTGAGCTCAGGATACCACGCTGTGCCAAAATGTGAAGTTGTCACAATATATTTGAAAGCGCACAATGTTCTTCTTTCATATACAGGACTGTCTCAGAAAATTAGAATATTGTGATGAAGTTCTTTATTTTCTGTAATGCAATTAAAAAAACAAAAATGTCATGCATTCTGGATTCATTACAAATCAACTGAAATATTGCAAGCCTTTTATTCTTGTAATATTGCTGATTATGGCTTACAGCTTAAGAAAACTCAAATATCCTATCTCTAAATATTAGAATATCATGAAAAAGTATACTAGTAGGGTATTAAACAAATCACTTGAATTGTCTAATTAACTCGAAACACCTGCAAGGGTTTCCTGAGCCTTGACAAACACTCAGCTGTTATAAATCTTTTTTTTACTTGGTCTGAGGAAATATTAAAATTTTATGAGATAGGATTTTAGAGTTTTCTTAAGCTGTAAGCCATAATCAGCAATATAAAAAAAAAAAAGGCTTGCAATATTTCAGTTGATTTGTAATGAATCCAGAATGCATGACATTTTTGTTTTTTTAATTGCATTACAGAAAATAAAGAACTTTATCAAAATATTCTAATTTTCTGAGACAGTCCTGTACTCTGCCGAGTTCTGTCTGTCTGCTTTATTGAGCTGGAATCTCTCCAGGTCCCTGCAGCCGACTGGATTCGTCTTCTTCCCACCCGACACCAGCTTCAAGTACGTCTCCTCCAATTGCCTGATTTCTGTTGGAGGGTAATGTTCTAAATATCGAGAAATATTTCAATTACATGCAGCTGGCTAATTAACTAGAATGAATAAAAATGATACCAGTGTTAATGCAACAAATTAAAATATGCCTGACTGCAGTAGACCTCAGAGAACTCTTCCACAGAAGCCCGTCTGCGACGCCTCGGCGGCTTCGGTACTAACTTTCGAACAAACTTTGTTTTCCGCATCGGTGACTCAATCAGCATTTCGTTTGTTTCCACTGTCCGAGACATTAAACACGAGGCCTAGATTGATTAATGGCATTTAATTTTTCCCAGCATGCAGCGTGAGAGAAACCCCAGTGTTTCCCGATATGTATCCACTAATTAGAGCGAGCCGGCTAATGAGCCTCGTTTGGGCTCGGAAAACTAATATAGGAAAAATCTTAACGCAGAGGTGATGCCCCGTGGCAATTAGGGTTGGGTACCGAAACCCGGTGCCAATATGGTACCGGTTCTAATACAACCGGTATTACCCGGACCGAAACGCAACGCACATTTCGGTGCTTCTTTCCGGTGCATGAGCCGATTAAAATTGAAAAAAACTATTGTTGTGAACTTCTCTGGTGACTCCGCCCTGTCAGCAGGTTACGATAGCCTATCATTTAACTTTGACAGCGGAGGCTGCGCCGTGTGCAGTGTTGCCAGGTCCGCGGTTTTCCCGCGGAATTGGGCTACTTTTGAAGTGTTGCCGCTGGTTGAATTTTTGTCCGCTGGTTCGGTAGACCTATTTTGCATGCAAATTACATGAATATCTTTAAATAAAAATCCATATTTTAAATGAAATAATTTATTTATACCCAAATCCTACCAAACTGACTCCAGATCAGCACGTCCACGCCGACACATCCGCGCAGTGCCTTCGATCTCCGCGACCTTGTCCGTCACCATGGAAACATTGTCACGTGACATCTAAGCGCTTTGGTGCTAGTGACGTCACGGAGCCCCGAACCAGAGTCTGTAAGTAGAAGTGATTTCCAGCAAAGCAGCAGGGATTTCTGAATCTCACAGGAGCGGTGGGCGATAGGCGGTTCAGAACCGCCTACACGGGAGGAGCGATTCATAGGCGAGTCTGATTATGAATCGCCTACCTCCCCAACGGGGTGGGACGGTTTGGCGAGAATCACCTTGTGTGATTACTCCTACACCCCATCCCG
Source organism: Pseudoliparis swirei (assembly GCF_029220125.1). Taxonomy (NCBI): domain Eukaryota; kingdom Metazoa; phylum Chordata; class Actinopteri; order Perciformes; family Liparidae; genus Pseudoliparis; species Pseudoliparis swirei. The sequence continues at coordinate 4,373,653 of NC_079396.1, forward strand.
GGGTGGGTTTGGTTCTGTGGGATTCACAAATGGGGCCCTTTTAACCCCTTAGTTTAGTTTAGTTTAGTTTAGTTTATTTTTGTTTAGTTTATTTCGATCAGCAAAATATACAACAATCAGAATTCAACAAAAGAAGAAAGTGGCTGACCGAAAGGGTCGAGGCTGAAGCTATCTAGCTTATATGTGCCCTAACCTATGATTTCTCAAAAAAACTTATTTCAAATAACCATATATATATATATATTAGTGCTGTGAAAAATAACGCGTTAACGCGTTATGATTAAATTATAGGATTAAATAGTTAAGTTTTGTAACACATTTAACGCATGTGCAGAATGAGCTTCCAATACGTCTGTTGTTGGTCGTCTCTACAGCAGCATGTCATTCTGTCAGAGCTCCGGTGCCGGCGCCTGACGAAAAAAAGTCACTTGCGCCCCCCCTGCCCCCCCCCCCATCATGAAGGAGTTATGCTTAGGACACCAACATGGTTAGCAGCGGTACTGGACATGGACTTTAAAAGCAGTGTATATGGTTTGGCACGGGCATATTTTGAGTTCTGATATTGGGCTGGTTTTTGGGCTGGTTTTGTCACACAGACCTGGCAACCCTGGCCGTGTGTGACTACGTGAGCCTGTGTCGAGCATACCAGCGTAAGGCTGGGCGCGATGGGGAGGCCGTCACCGGTCCCCCTGAACACGTGGAGACCGATTATGACGAGCAGCCTGAACTCAGATTAGTTCCGTATCGTTGATTGCAAGTCTTGCATTCATAAAAGTAGGCCAAGAAATAATAAATTAGCCATTATAACCATGCTTAAGCTAGCTACGAGCTACGAGCTACGAGCGTGACAGTCTGCTAGCAGCTGTGTTGATGTCCAGCGGTCCCGGCTGTTTACCCGGTGTTACCGGGAATATAATGACGGAGGAATAAAGACCGTGGGGCGTCACTTTGTTTCAGTGGAACTCTCGCTGTCAGAAGCAAAACTTTATTTGTCACGTGTCATCTTCAGTACCTCTGATTGGTTGTTCTCTTTGCCCATCAAAACAGTGACAGGATTAACCCTATAAAGTCTGCACATGACAATACATATCACATCATATAATGGAGAACATGTATTGTGTATGTTAACAGTCTGATATTCGTTGTTTGTCAGTGCTCCATGATAACGGCTTCTACAGGGAATATGGCCGAAGAGGTTTTTAATGTCCTCATTGTGCGTTTAAAAAAAAAGTATCGGTTCAGGCACCGTTTAGGCACCGGTATCGTTTTAAAAGTACCGGTTTAGCACCGGTATCGGAAAAAACCCAAACGATACCTATCCCTAGTGGCAATTAGAGAAGTTACCAGACGAGCAGTATTTTTCTGAGCACTTCTAAAGGGGGAATTTAACATCAGAAAAACATCCTTATGTGTCTTCATTACCTGAGATGAATTTGTCCGTTACAGTCTTCAATTGATCGAGATTGATCGGTCTAAAAGGCTTGCGTGCCGGCTGGTGAAAGCCAACCAGCGCGTCGGACTCCTTGAGAGCTTGTAAAATGAAGAAAACAATGATTTAAAAAAGTCTACTCAAAACTGGAACCTTTCGTAGAGGTACATTTCTGATGTGGGCGTCTACCAAGAAAACAACCATTCAAGAAGTAGAGTCACGAAGCCATTTCATTTGCCACTTTATTGAAAAGGATTACTTTTCTATCAGTCCTGCTGTAGCATAACCTAATTGAAGGTTATTATACACCAAGTATGTATTCTCTTTGACTGTTAATTACTCTATCTTGTAGCTGCGTGATAGCCGCATCTGAGTCCATTCAAGCGATAAGCCACGAAAGGGATTTTACAGCAGCCGAGTCCCGTTGTTAGGCACAACACGGACATTTAGCAGAATGGTTGCCAAGCAACAACAAAAAAGCGAGCCCGACACAAATAAAATAAAGTTGAAGCTTATTTGTCCTCTTCGGGTGGACATAGATGGCCAGTGGACTGGGCGGCCGCAACGACAACCAAAAGAGTTGTTTAAGTTGGCTTGAGAAAGCGGCTTATAAAAAAGCTACGAGGACAACTATGTGAAATAAGAAAAGCTAAATCACTTTATTTCATTCGTTTCATTACATTGTTAGAGCAACATATCGTATTTATTTCTTCTCCCCGTGCCGTGGCATCGGCCTGAGGTTTACCAAGAATCTCTCCATCCTGTTTCCATCTCTTCCCACCACTCATCCAAACTCCCGGCCGCAGACAGAAGTCCGTGACTCGGGGTTTGATTTTCCTGAGCAAATTAACATAATAGGCAGCACACGTGAATGTATTGATGAGGCTGATAATACTAATCTAATAACATCCTCCCTCGAGGCCTACATAGAATATACACATCTAAATGCACTGATTGGGAAACAACAGTTAAGAGAAATGACAGTAATACTGACTTATATTAACTTTGTTTTTATGGACTCTGGCTCCATATTAACTTGTAATGTAGCCCACATGTCTTTTTTTTTTAGATATATTAACATAAAACAAATACAAAAATGTCAGATATAAAAAAAAAATGTAAACTATATAAAACAGGACGCAATGATATATATAAATACATATATATATATACACACATATATACATACATATATCCTCATACACATACATACACACACACACACAGAGGTCCAACTTTAAGGCTCTTCTGGACCCAGAGCAGCGTCTGATTGCCGTCCAGCCAAAGCTAAGGTAAACACATGTTATTGAGATTCCTTTGAGTAAAATAGGTGTATGTGAGTCTCCTCTGGTCAACAGATACGCGCTGTGTTTGTCGAGGGCTTTTACCATGAAAGGAAAGAAGTGAAGGAGTGCCACTGTAATGCAGTTACATAACAACATTACAGAACAGGATCAGCGTGTGGGGAAAGAAATGATAATGTTCTGTGCCCTCGGCAGGTTTTTAAGACTAATTAAAGGCCTTGTGGGAGGCGATGGAGTTTGCCATCATGGTTCAGACTCTGGAGCCTCCGGGGTCGAGTACAGTTTGAATACGCGAAGCTCAGAAAAATCGTTTCTTTCTGGGAAAATGACGTCGCTTTTTTCCGCCACGTTCTGTGTGAAAAACAACATTTAATTTGAGAAAAAAAAAGAGACCTGCATTCATTTCACTGGCTCCTGGACTATTAAGCTTCCCATTAGTTAACAGTTTAAATTGTATATACGGGACCACACTAACTTGCCTGTAGTTAAAAATGTGCAACGTCTGACATTGCGTAACAATTAGTTTGGTGCAATCATGTTCAAGGACTGGAACTATCAATTTTATATTTGATACTTTGCACTTATTTGTTCATATTACTTCTCATTTAATTTGTCGACCTTTTGACCTCATGCACATTACATACATACACATACATAAGCAAATACATTGGGTGAATAAAACCAGATCGGTCCTCTCCCGAGTGATAAAGGGGACAACAGACATTTTAGGATTTACACCTCAAAAAGCAACCGAGCCGCAATCTCGCACTCGTTGGATCTGCCGACGGAACCGATGATCGCCAACACTCCATCGGGCGTTTTGCTTTTCATTTGGCCGTCATTCAACGCGATCTCAATTCAATTCAGTTTATTTTATAAAGCCTAATATCACAAATTACGAATTTGCCTCGGAGGGCTTTACACTCTGTACATATACGACATCCCTGACCTTTGACCTCACATCGGATCAGGAAAAACGGCCATGAAATAGAAAAAAAACGTTTCACATGGAATAAAAGGGAAGAAGTCTTTAGGAGAGCAACAGAGGAGGACACATCTCCAAGATGGACAGAAGAATAGATGTCATGTGACCAGAATGAAGCATTACAGAGTTACATAAACACATTCAATGAATATGAAAGAGTGTATGAATAGTTCGTAGTAGGCATGGACAACGATGCAGACCTCCACAATCCATCAGACAGATGGAGGTAGAGAGAAGGGGGGGGTGGGCGGTGCGCATCAGCGGGGCCGTGGCAGGAGGCATCAGATACAGCCAGGTCCAACGGACCCTACGAGACGTGAAGTCACAGACTTATCTCGTGTTCATGTTCGCCGCTATCTGTTCTGAAAGGGAGGCCGCGACCTTTTTTCCTTTCAGAGCGTTTGCGGCGCTCTACCAATATTGTGCCACTTCTGCCTTTTTCGCACAGACGGCGGTCGATATTTACACAAGAGGGGGAGATGTAAACATAGGCTGTGCTTGACCAAATGACTACCGCTGTCATTTTGTCTGGTAAGGACAGTCTGAGCCAATATTAGACTCTCGGATTACCATCACAGCACGGGCAGGTCTGATATAAACTGTATGACAACCGGCAAGAAAGGTCCAGGACGTCGGCGGTTGTGGGGAGGCAGACGCTAAAGCATCTTGAACTGATTGCTTCAGGACTCACGGGAGCTCAGCCCGATGGCAGCGAGAGACGGAATAATCCTCTCAGCGCCGAATGACTCAGTACATACTTCTAAATGTATTTGAGTCATAAAAGATAATGGATACAATGTACTGCTCAGTCTGCGGCGTTCAGTTTCTTTGGCTCTGGGGCACAATATGCTGTGGAAAATGCTGACTTCTCCCAGCAACATTTTGTTTTGTTCATCCTCAGAGCAATCACAGTAGTTCAATAATTTCCCCCACATCTGTTCCTCGGGCCGCAAAACAATATGAAGGAGCTTGGGAGTGGGACCACTGAGGGCGTGGACTTGTAAAGGTTATGAGAAGACGCTCATTGACGTGGGAACGTGACACGGAAACGTGACACGTAAACATGACGGGGACGGAAACATGATGCGGGAACGTGACACGGGAACATGACGCGGGAACGTGACACGGAAACGTAAAGTTAACGCGGAAACGTGACGCGGAAATTTAAAAAGCTACAGAGATAAGCTCCGCCCCCTCTAAGGCGTGAATGACGCAAGTAACCACAACTTTGAACTTTTGAACGCAGCATTCGGTAACACAACTATTTAGTTAGGTTTCAGAAAAGAAACATTGTTTGAGTAAAAGATAACCACATGAAGTATGCAAGTTACATAACAAAAAACGCTGAGTTGTCGCTTCACATGGGGTCCCTTCCCGCCTGCCCAGAGGGGTTCAATTCAATTCAGTTTATGTTCTATAGCCCAATATCAAAAAATTACAAATTTGCCTCCAGAGGGCTTTACAATCTGTACACATACGACATCCCGGACCTTTGACCTCACATCGGATCAGGAAAAACTCCCAAGAAATCTGCATCAGCAAGGCCCTGGCAGAAGGCGTCAGACCCAGCCAGGTCCAACGGACCCTATGAGACGTGAAGTCACAAAGACTCCGGGGAGGAAGCAGAGTGCAATGGAGAGACGTAAATTCATCCATAAGGAGAGATAGAAGAGGGGTGGTTTATACGTCCTTGTTCAAGATTACTTGGATTAACATACAAATACATATTTTTGCGCGACATCTAGGAATGACGGTCCATTCTCTTTCGTAAAGTATCCCCGCGAGTGTCAGGGCGTACACGTCGGAGTCTGTCCACAAGTCCTGGTCGCGCTGCATGTGGAGAAAGAGCTGCTCCAGTTGGAGCTGCACATAATCTACTCAATTCCTAAATTCAACAATTGAAGCGGAGCTATAAATACCTGTCATATTCAGCCCTTAAAGCTGCATTCACAATTATTTTTGGGCCACCAGGGGGCAGAAAACCCCTCAAAACAGCTGACAGTAAATTCACAACTATCTCCCAAGGCTTATTAGGCCGTCTACCGCGACTCTACTGAGCAGCAGCAGCACGGGTCCTGACTCAGCAGTTTTGGGCACTGCATCTACGTCCACAGTAACGTGAGCTGTTTGAACTGAGAGCAGTGGCGGTGCGTCGATAGAGGGCGGTAGGGCGCCGCCCCTCTTAAAATTTTGAGATGACAAAAAAGAGAAGAAAAAAACATAATATATCCTGTCAAAAAACATTATATACCAAATCATTTAAATAGTGAATATACCGTGTTGACGCGCTAAATGTGTGTGGGAGACCGTAAGCCCCTGTCAACAACCACTTAAGTTAAATGTGACATAAATAATATATCGCCACTCATCATCACGGAGAGAAGCCCCGCCCCATTTTCGGGGCTCCGGCCCAACGTGTGTGCGCGGCAGCGAGCAAACATTTCACGGTCGTTTCGGCATCTACGGCTTCTCATTGGCTGATGAAACGTGAATCTTGGGGCACAAAAATGTGCGCCCTGGCCAATGACATCGTTTCTTATGTCACGTGACTGGACTATTCGGCAAATCAGAGACCGGTATCGTTCCCTCAGCCCAGAGAGCTCCACGGAGCTACACGAGCAGGTAGCTAACGGAGCTGTTAGCTGGAGCTCAGTGAGTAATGCGCTGTTTAGTTTCCCCTGTCTGTTGTTCTAAAGTCCTGGGACTGAAACTCTCTGGACTACAACGGGGTGAGGGATCTAAAGAGCTGCAGACAAGTGTAAAGCACGAATCTTGCCGCAGTTATCTAGCTAACAGCATGAAGCTAACGAGCTAACAGCATGAAGCTAACCCTGTTTGCAGAGCGGAGCAGCAGAAGGAGACCGAACTGGCATCGAAACACAACGAAGAAGTTCTGAAAAACAGACACATTCCCTCAAGAATAATGGAAACAGGCTGGTTACAGACATGATTGACTTTAACCAGAGAGTTATTGAGAAGTTTGACCACTTTAAAGAGAGGAGGCTACTTTTCTTTACACATAATGGGGTCTACTCTGTCAAACACCCAATGTAACATGTGATCTCTTTCTGACTATTCTGCTCTGAACCTCTTTCATGTGAGGGTGAAACTCTTTTATTTTGCAAACCTCTGAAACCCAACCCAATGTGTCTTAAAGCTGCTCTGAACCTCTCATGCCCAAAGTTACAGTGTGTTGATAGTTGTTATTGGACCGTGTTGAGCACGGTGTGTTCTTGAAATAAAGCTTTGTTTTTTTTACAATATTCTACTCAAAACCTCTTTTCTTCTCATTGTTGAGTGCTATTTAAACTGCGTCGCCCAACTGCGCCCCCCCCCCCCCCCCCCCCAAAAAACAATTTCACCAGCCGCCACTGACTGAGAGTCTTAACAATAGCTCAGCCCTGATGGGCCGAGTACGAGATTAAAGAACACAATAGACTGAAAAGAGAACGTAAAGCTATCGTGAGAAAATAAGAAACCTTGTCAGTTTTGCTTGGGTTTTTCTTGCACACGTTCATCTCTTCTTTGTAATACCACCACGTGTTTAGCCAGCGCTGGCTCAAAAAAAGGACATTTCTGTTTTTGACCTATCACTAATAAAGTGTAAAAGTCGAGGTGATAGATGGGTAACCACAAAAACCTTCTGCTGTCTGTGTCCCCTGTGAACAAAGTATATTATTAGGTTGCATTGATATGGTAATACATTATTATATCTCTTTAATTTATGGATTTACAGTATGACAGCAAATAAAATCTGTCTTATTCCAGTGTGATGTATGACTGCCGGTGAACCGGGTGTCACAACACCATATAACACTTCATGCTTGTGGATTATGTATCTAATACTTCTAATTATACGATTCATAATCTAGCATTAAGATGGAATAACGTTGATTTTGATTGACTCCTCAAAAATGAGATAATTAATGCAATCACTCGTCATTGGACATGCCTCTAAGCTGCCAAAGGAACACGTTGATGAATTAAACATATCAATGGAGTATTGTACCACAGATGAAAGAAATAACATGTAATCTATGCATGTTTAACTAATAAGGACTCTCGTCATCATGTAATAAGTATGGCATTAGGGCGATTAAGCCTCATTAGCATTTAAAGTAATCACTAAGGGTCTGGTGAATATACGTTGTGATTAATTGTTGCCACGTCTCCCGGTGACAGACGCCGAGTAAACGGAACGGCGGAGCCAGACATAAAGGGTACGAGCTGAAGGTCGAACAACACACGCCGAAACGGAGAGCCGCACTGCCTCCGTGTTATGAGCACAGAAACGAAGAAAAACAGACAACTATTATGTATCTGTGGAAGGGGCCCACACACACACACACACACATAAGCGAGCATCACGCTGTGGTTTTGTTTCGCTTGTTGCCAGGCGACTGCAGAATAGCTGACGATCTGCCGTCAGTCACACGGCCAGCTGCTGTTTATTGTGCCGGCTCGCTGTGATTTGGCTACACAGGTATTACATAAAATCGGGAGGATGAAGAAGAAAAGAAAAAACACACACAAATAAAAACAACGAGCAGGTTTCCACTCGCTCGAGGCACTTCGCACGGCGCCTAAAGCAAAGAAGTGCTCGACGCAGCACGGCCGAGGGTAACCGCGGCGTTTAATGGGGCGGTAAAGGTTTGGTAAGAAAATACATTTATTGTGCTGACTGCATAATAACAGCTGCATTAAACGCACACTGGTATCTTCTTTAACTTCAGCGTCACTGGTTTGGAGACGCAGGCTGGATTAGCGAGTGCATCTCGTCCCCATCAAAAACGCTGATGTTGCTCAAATCAATAAAACATCTCGTTCCGGCAGCATGTTTTTTAGCTAAGTTCAAGATAAATATAGAAAAAAGCCATTCCTGATTATTTACTGGGCGCCAAATATGCACAAACCCAGATGTCGATGATATGGTGATGTTTGTCAATGTTGTGTTTACAGTTTGTTCCGCTGAACAAAAAAAAGAAAGAAGCACAAACGACTGACGTGGCCTTTTTTTATTTTTTATTCCAGCGCTACTTTAGAAACATGACATTCTCGGCTTTGAATCCGAAGATGTCAAAACTATGAATATGTTCCATGTTCGGTCCATTACCTTCATATTGTAAAGGTCTATTGAACATTGTGGGAGGCCCCCCCCCCCCCCTTCCCGAGTCGTGTCACTGTGACAAGAAGCACGTTCAAATACAAAACATCTTTTTCTTAAATTGAGCCATGCGAAGCTCATTGTTAAGACGTTTAAATAAAACCTCAATTTTTCACCTTTTGTGAGCCAGATGTTTCATGTATCATGAAAAATGACGGGAAACCACTTTAAAAGTATAATTTCTTCTCATGAAGCCGTCTCATAAATGTGCCGCGCTAAAACGATGGACAACACAGCGATGGTATTCTATCAACATCTACTGGAACACGTCTGAGCCTCAACATTAATCCAGGAACCTTTTCGTAAGGAGTCGGAAGTTGTTTCCGCTGTTTGTTATTCTTTATATGAGAGTAGACTTAAGACTTTCCTCTTGATGGTCTTATAGTTAGGGCTGAGTCAGGTTCACCTGGTCCAGACCTAGAGATGCTGCTATAGGCTGAGAGGCTGCTGGGGACGCTTAGGATACACTGAGCACCTCTCTCCTCTAGGATACACTGAGCACCTCTCTCCTCTAGGATACACTGAAGACCTATCTCCTCTAGGATACACTGAGCACCTCTCTCCTCTAGGACACACTGAGCACCTCTCTCCTCTAGGATACACTGAGCACCTCTCTCCTCTAGGACACACTGAGCACCTCTCTCCTCTAGGATACACTGAGTACCTCTCTCCTCTAGGACACACTGAGCACCTCTCTCCTCTAGGATACACTGAGCACCTCTCTCCTCTAGGACACACTGAGCACCTCTCTCCTCTAGGATACACTGAGCACCTCTCTCCTCTAGGACACACTGAGCACCTCTCTCCTCTAGGATACACTGAGCACCTATCTCCTCTAGGATACACTGAGCATCTATCTCCTCTAGGATACACTGAAGACCTATCTCCTCTAGGATACACTGAGCACCTCTCTCCTCTAGGACACACTGAGCACCTCTCTCCTCTAGGATACACTGAGCTCCTCTCTCCTCTAGGATACACTGAGCACCTCTCTCCTCTAGGACACACTGAGCACCTCTCTCCTCTAGGATACACTGAGCACCTCTCTCCTCTAGGATACACTGAGCACCTCTCTCCTCTAGGACACACTGAGCACCTCTCTCCTCTAGGACACACTGAGCACCTCTCTCCTCTAGGATACACTGAGCACCTCTCTCCTCTAGGATACACTGAGCACCTATCTCCTCTAGGATACACTGAGCACCTCTCCTCTAGGATACACTGAGCTCCTCTCTCCTCTAGGATACACTGAGCACCTCTCTCCTCTTCACTCTTTACATAATGTGTCACTCTCTCTCTCTGTTCAGCCTTCAGCAGCTCCGTTGCTAAGAGTGTCCTCCATCTTCGGTCCGTGCTGAATGAACTGCAGGCGAACACAAAAGTAATGGCCGTGAATTAAAAAGGCTCCGGGCCATTAGTGACCGAAGGGGCAGAAACGACACAATAGCCGCTATGAATATGTACCTCAGCCCCCGGAGAGCGAGTTCCCAAATAAAGCTACGATGCAGCCGTCCGAATGCACATTAGGCGCTGAAAGTGGTTATCGAAAATGCAAAGAGGGCTGAGGAGGCGTGTCTCTGCTGAAGAGGCGTGTCTATCTTGAAGAGGCGTGTCTCCACTAAAGAGGAGGCATTTCACCGCTGACGAGGCCTGTCTCTATTGAGGAGGTGTGTCTCTGCTGAGGAAGAGGCGTGTCTCTGCTGAGGAGGAGGCGTGTCTCTGCTGAGGAGGAGGCGTGTCTCCGCTGACGAAGAGGCGTGTCTCCGCTGAGGAAGAGGCGTGTCTCCGCTGAGGAGGCGTGTCTCTGCTGAGGAGGAGGCGTGTCTCCGCTGAGGAGGAGGCGTGTCTCCGCTGAGGAGGAGGCGTGTCTCCGCTGAGGAGGAGGCGTGTCTCCGCCGCGTCGTGCGTGAAACAAATGTATCACCCAGAGACTCTGGCAGAAAATTGCTGTATTTGTGATTCATCTTCTATCAAAGTGATTTATTCCATCGTGTCAAATAGAGCTCAAAATCATGATGATGAGTAAGAAGCTCGTTGGAGTTAGTCTGCTCTTGTTTTTAAGCTCGAGTTTCTGGAAAAGTGCCAGATGCATATATCTGCTTTAGATATTGCAGAAAGAATAATTAAAATCCAGAGCTTCACACGTCAAGAGAGGGTTGATGTGTACATCGCTTTGAACAAGCTGTGGAGGAAATGAATAAATACATAAATTGTGTGCGTGTGTGTGTGAGCGCAAAGGAAGCCACAGAATTGAAATGGCACAGGGGGGATGGAAACGAGGTGATTTTAACATCAGGCATGAACTGTCAGAAAAGCTCTTTAACTCTTAACCTGTGTTTGGCGGAGAGTTTGCGAAAGAAAAACATCCAGCCTATTGTATCAGGGAGAGCATGAGGCAACATCTCAAATTCAAAGTGTAATGAGATGTACGGCTGAATGTGTGAGATGTCGGCGGTGCAAAAAGCAGGTGTTTGCACCCCGGCCTGATGTGTTTGCACTGCATTTATTCAGAGGGGGCGGTAGTTTGAAGAGATGAGGAGGCGGATCTGATAACACACTGACAGCAAAGATCAAGGGGACAGGAGAATTCTGTTTCACTCTCCCTAACCAGCACCCAGCTTCGTTTATGTGTGTAAACACACAGCCACGTCTGTGTGTGTGTGTGTGTGTGTGTGTGTGTGTGTGTGTGTGTGCACTGATGCGTTCTCCTGCAGTCATCCAGCTCAGCAGCAGATAGCTCCGCGTTGGATTTTTCTTCCCTAATTGGTCGCAGTTCAACTTTGTTGCAGTCGATTCTCTCTGTCTACAGGTCAACGGTCAACGTTTCCCGTGTAATAACAAACTTAAGAGGGGAGACTTTTTTTCTTTCTTTCGCGAGAGGGAAGTTGCACCGCAACGACGTTTCCCTTTGGAGTTTCCGTGCAAAAAAATCAAACGTGGCGACGTTGTGAAGACGACTCAAATAGCTTCTCGCGCTCCGTGGTTTTAGTTCCCGTGGAATCAACAGCGGCGACGGCCACGGCTCGGACCGCATCGGGGGAAAATCACCGGCGAACGACTTCACAGAGACTGCTGGATGAGGATGGAGTTGTGAGGCGTCGCGGGAGCGCTCAATTACTGCCCGTCCCCTGTGATTACAATGATGCACAAAGCTCTGCAAAGTTAATGCTACTTTTGGAATCAATTTAATACACAATCTATAAAGACTGCATTACCTCTCATTTTCATAGAGCCCGTAGAGAGTAATGAGACGGAGACGTGCCAGTGCTCCTGTGAGGCTGCGCTCGAGCTAAAACGCTGACATCGGCATCCTGCCATGCTGACGGTGCAGTTCCAACGGTCACGTGCAGCTCGTCTGATCACGTTCATCAGCTTAGCTCTTGAGCACTCGACGCAAAGTACAGCTGGAGCGACGGGACATTTTGAACTCACAGCGGTGATAAGAACGGAGGGGGGGGGGGGGGGGGCGTGGCTGTTTGTACCCAATTTTCACAGCAATCCAGCCAATAGTTGTCGCGAGATTTCACTCAAAAACCACAAAACGTCAACGACACCATGGCGGCACCAGAGGAACAGCAGGTCGCACTTTTGTGTCAATCCATCTGATAGATGCCGAGACATGTCAACGGGTAAGTGTTACGTTTGACCTGCAGGTGGCGCTAGAGGAAAACTGAGGAGGGTTCACCAAAGGGATTAAGCCAAGATTTAAGACTTTCCTCTTTGATAGTCTTATAGTTATAGGGCTGAATCAGGTCCACCTGGTCCCGCCCCTAGAGACGCTGCTATAGGCCGATAGGCTGCTGGGGGACGTTTTAGGATACACTGAGCACCTATCTCCTCTAGGATACACTGAGCACCTATGTCCTCTAGGATACACTGAGCACCTATCTCCTCTAGGATACACTGAGCACCTATCTCCTCTAGGACACACTGAGCACCTCTCTCCTCTAGGATACACTGAGCACCTATCTCCTCTAGGATACACTGAGCACCTCTCTCCTCTAGGATACACTGAGCACCTATGTCCTCTAGGATACACTGAGCACCTCTCTCCTCTAGGATACACTGAGCACCTATCTCCTCTAGGATACACTGAGCACCTATCTCCTCTAGGATACACTGAGCACCTATCTCCTCTAGGATACACTGAGCACCTCTGTCCTCTTCTCTCTCTCATTATGGATGAATTTACATCTCTCCATCACACATTACAAACTGCTTCCTCTCCAGAGTCTCTGTGACTCCACGTCTCATAGGGTCCATTGGACCTGGCTGTGTCTGATGCCTCCTGTCCCTGCTGATGATTCTTTTTCCCTTTTCATTAGCTCGGGGATTCTGTGTTGAAAATAAAAAAATAAAGAAGTATATACAACATTATGCATGCTGGTGTCACTGCTCGAGACCATCGCTTGTTCTTTACCATGGAATACGATTTGGCCATCCTCTGCGCACAGATTAGGATTATCTGCTTAAGTTTTGGGTGAAACGTTGTGAAAAAGAAGAAACCGACGAAGTAGACTGATGCATGAAATGGGTGGGGCATGAAAGTGGTATTGCAATTGTAGCTTCAATGGCAAGTTGTATTAAAATAATCCATGTATTGGTTGGTTTATACACTCTTGAGTCGGTTCAGTTTCATACTTCCCACGATATTTTCTGAAAACCTGCAGAGACGATGTTTTTCGTAGGCAGCGGCACATAAGCTGTTAAACACATATCATCATCACTCAGTTCCAGAGCAACATTATCACTCAATAAGAGACGTATGGCTACTGAAATATTCAACACCTCTCGTACTCTCCTGGGTTCATTAATTATGTAACCTGCATTTTTATAGTTTGAAAGAAAAATATATAGTTAGGTTTCGTACATTTTTAGTTTTTGTTCGATTTAGTCCAGCTTTCATCATGCATTCATCATTTATTCTTCTGAGCTTTTTGTGTGTGTTTTTTTTAGAGCTGATGCCATCTTTATTCGTGTTCAGTTACCGTGGTTACATGTACTGATCTTGCCACCACAGCAACCTGATCAGAGCGGCCGATCTTTCAGTCGCTGAAACGCTCGTTATTTCGATAAAGCTCGAAGAGGAGACGCTGAAACGACAACGCAGCGATGCTATTTGAGCAAACATCTACTGGAACGTTTTTGACCGTTAACATTAATCCCGAAACCTTTTCATTGCTTTGCAACACCGCAGATAGTCGGAAGTTGTTTTCGCTGTTTGTTGTTGTTTATATGAGAGGAGACTGAAGACTTTCCTCTTGATAGTCTTATAGTTAGGGCTGAGTCAGGTTCACCTGGTCCAGACCTAGAGATGCTGCTACAGGCTGAGAGGCTGCTGGGGGACGCTTAGGATACACTGAGCACCTATCTCCTCTAGGATACACTGAGCACCTCTCTCCTCTAGGATACACTGAGCACCTCTCTCCTCTAGGATACACTGAGCACCTCTCTCCTCTAGGATACACTGAGCACCTATCTCCTCTAGGATACACTGAGCACCTCTCTCCTTTAGGATACACTGAGCACCTATCTCCTCAAGGATACACTGAGCACCTATCTCCTCTAGGATACACTGAGCACCTCTCTCCTTTAGGATACACTGAGCACCTATCTCCTCAAGGATACACTGAGCACCTCTCTCCTCTAGGATATACTGAGCACCTCTCTCCTCTAGGACACACTAAGCACCTCTCTCCTCTAGGATACACTGAGCACCTATCTCCTCTAGGATACACTGAGCACCTCTCTCCTCTAGGATACACTGAGCACCTATCTCCTCTAGGATACACTGAGCACCTCTCTCCTCTAGGATACACTGAGCACCTCTCCTCTAGGATACACTGAGCACCTATCTCCTCTAGGATACACTGAGCACCTCTCTCCTCTAGGATACACTGAGCACCTATCTCCTCTAGGATACACTGAGCACCTCTCTCCTCTAGGATACACTGAGCACCTCTCTCCTCTAGGATACACTGAGCACCTATCTCCTCTAGGATACACTGAGCACCTCTCTCCTCTAGGATACACTTAGCACCTCTCTCCTCTAGGATACACTGAGCACCTCTCTCCTCTAGGATACACTGAGCACCTATCTCCTCTAGGATACACTGAGCACCTATCTCCTCAAGGATACACTGAGCACCTCTCTCCTCTAGGATATACTGAGCATCTCTCTCCTCTAGGACACACTGAGCACCTTTCTCCTCTAGGATACACTGAACACCTCTCTCCTCTAGGATACACTGAGCACCTCTCTCCTCTAGGATACACTGAGCACCTATCTCCTCTAGGATACACTGAGCACCTCTCTCCTCTAGGATACACTGAGCACCTATCTCCTCTAGGATACACTGAGCACCTCTCTCCTCTAGGATACACTGAGCACATATCTCCTATAGGATACACTGAGCACCTCTCTCCTCTAGGATACACTGAGCACATATCTCCTATAGGATACACTGAGCACCTATCTCCTCTAGGATACACTGAGCACCTCTCTCCTCTAGGATACACTGAGCACCTCTCTCCTCTAGGATACACTGAGCACCTCTCTCCTCTAGGATACACTGAGCACCTATCTCCTCTAGGATACACTGAGCACATATCTCCTATAGGATACACTGAGCACCTATCTCCTCTAGGATACACTGAGCACCTCTCCTCTAGGATACACTGAGCACCTCTCTCCTCTAGGATACACTGAGCACCTCTCTCCTCTAGGATACACTGAGCACCTATCTCCTCTAGGATACACGGAGCACCTCTCTCCTCTAGGATACACTGAGCACCTATCTCCTCTAGGATACACTGAGCACCTCTCTCCTCTAGGATACACTGAGCACATATCTCCTATAGGATACACTGAGCACCTCTCTCCTCTAGGATACACTGAGCACATATCTCCTATAGGATACACTGAGCACCTATCTCCTCTAGGATACACTGAGCACCTATCTCCTCTAGGATACACTGAGCACCTCTCTCCTCTATGATACACTGAGCACCTCTCTCCTCTAGGATACACTGAGCACCTATCTCCTCTAGGATACACTGAGCACATATCTCCTATAGGATACACTGAGCACATATCTCCTCTAGGATACACTGAGCACCTATCTCTTTTTCTCTCTCTCCTTATGGATGAATTTACATCTCTCCATCACACATGACTAACTCTGCTTCCTCCCCAGAGTCTTTGTGACTTCACATCTCATAGGGTCATAGGGATGTTTTAGGATACACTGAGCACCTATATCCTCTTCTCTCTCTCTCTCCTTATGGATGAATTTGCATCTCTCCATCACACATTACCAACTCGGCTTCCTCCCCGGAGTCTTTGTGACTTCACATCTCTTAGGGTCCATTGGACCTGGCTGTGACTGATGCCTCCTGCCATGGTTCTGCTGATGCCCCCCCCTTTCTCTCTACCTCCTTCTATTTCATGGATTGTGGAGGTCTGCATCGTGGTCCATGCCTGCTACGAACTATTCATACACTCAGTCATATTCATTGAATTTCTTTATGTCACTAATTTTTTTGGTTTTATTGGGCTATATAAAATAAACTGAATTGAATTATATAGAGTATTATAGAGGAATGAGGTCTGTAAATCTGTTCTTTCTAAGAATGTCAGACTATGATACTTAAAGATTGGAGAAGGTCTTTGAATCAAAGCTGTGAATGTGTGGCTGAATCATGGGGTGATGAGTCGCTTTGAGTGGTCAGAAGACTAGAAAAGTGCGATACGAGTACAATGCATTGACCATTTATCACCTGCTCATCTTTTGTGATAGTGTCGAAAATGTCAACTATTTTTAGCTACATTATGTGTTTTGAGGAGAGCATTAGCCCAACCCCTGAGAAAATTCTCAGACTCTTTAACTGTTTAATGCTCCATTGCGTTGGGTGGAGAATAACCAAAACATTAAAGGAAGTGTGGAACATATTTAGGGATTAATTGGCAGAAACGGAATTTCATATGCATAACTATGTTTTCATTAATGTATAAATGACCTGAGAGTAAGAAGAGTTTGTTGTATTTTTTTAGGAGCTGATCCTTTTCCACGGAGTCCGTCGTGTTGCATCACTATGTTACTACAGCAGCCCAGAAGGGACAATCTGAACACTATAGTGCCACTGAGAGAAGTTTTCACATGACCCAAAGGTGGCGACCGACACCAGCTCGAAACGGATCAGCGTCTACGCTACTGGTGCTTATTATTCATACTTTTCAATGTTTTGGTATAATAATGTATCATCGCGTATCGTGAATAAATTCCACTCAGGATTGATATTTATTAATTGCCATTTTAATTTAGTTTCCAGTGAGATATGAATGACTTTGCAGTTATTTTTGCAGACATATTAATGCTGCTGCTCTAGAAACAATATCTCGGTATGTCTAAATCATAAATAACTTCTAATCCTATGCTGAATTTATATATATACTTATTTTTCAAATCCTATTCATGTTTTTAAAAGCCATTCTGTAATTGTGAAGAAGAACAGAGTATTGATAAGAGTAGCTCCTAATAATAACATCCTAAAGATGCTTTTCCCTCCCTGAAGGCCACCGTAGTTCTTTGACACGCTTGGGAAAGAAGGGATGAGCGGATGGGGATTTTGTTGCTTGCAATCTGCAACCTCACCACTAGTTGTCCCGAAGTCTCACACACTGTTCCTTTAAACCTGGTCAGCTCAACAAAGGGCCGAAACTCAGATGTGCTTGCTGATTCTCTGTAGGTTCATCACTATGAGCGACCCCTTGCACACTGTTTTCACGTGGTCATCTGATGCATTACTATATATATATTTATTATAGCCACTTTAAATATTATAAATTAGTCCGCAGTGTCCCCTTAACTTCCTCTTTGACCTACTTTCAAAGAGCTTACTGCTGACAACAACAACAAAGGGGCACCTTGAATAAATCAACTACTTCTACAATCGATCAAAAGATTATAGTCAAAGCCAGGGGACTGTCTCTAAAAATGTAGCAGGCCTGTCACTCACTCAGTGCATCTGCGTGGTTCCTTTCACCCAGCGGCCCACCTCCTTCCATTAGGCGGTGGAAATGAGGTGCCAATCAGGCAGCGGTGGTTTCGACTTCACACAGAGCTCTTCTGGTTATGGTGAAATGTTGTTGGAGGCAGACAGGGGGGATTCACTTCACACTTAATGCATTGTGGGAGCAACAAACAGAAGCACTCACAGTTGTTGCAGGTTGGGATTTGGGTGTCTGGATATTCTTTTCAAGATCAAAAAAGAGCTGAAAAACTGAGGGAGGCAGATGAAACTCGGAAAAAAAAGGGTAGAGAATGGTAGAAATGGAATACTCCGTGCTCCACACGTGCAATGTACTTAAAAAATGCTTGAGGTGCGTCATTCATCCACTCAAATCTTGTGTAAATCCAATCAACTCTATGGTTGAAACTAAAATGATTAAGTTCAGGAGAAAAAATCCCAACGCTGTATTTCATTCAAACGTTGTGCAATTATTGACTGAATATTGAGTAAATTGGCAAATGAAATGTGTGCTTCCATGTACTAGCGTTCAAAAAAATCGGGGGTATTTCTCCAGACAGGTGCCATTGAACCATTGCAAAAGAAAATGGCGCAACAAGATGACGTGACCGAAAGAACACCAGTCAAACCTCAGTGAAATATGATGCAAATATGTCATGTTTCATGTCTTCCTGTGGCGGTATAATCATGAGGCCACACATCTGTGATGTTGAAGGCCGCCAAACATTTTCTTTCTTGTGCACTTTTTATTGCTACACCTCAGCCAAGCAAGCGTTTATATACGTGTACATTGAAAATGTACCAAAGAAACAGGATGGATGGATAGAAAGATAAGCTTTTACGTCCCAACGGGGATATTTATCTTCGAGAACAGTGATACAGTCCATAAATAAATGGAAAACAACGTCACGAAAACCACAGGAAACCATCTTTAAAAGTACAGCGAGAAACATTTGACATTGACAACACGGCTGATTAAAGAGCTAAAGTGCTTTTCAGAAACCAAAACGATAGCTTGAAGCGGTTTGCTTTTTAGTGTTTTTATTCCTGATGGCAGAAGTTGGTATTCAGGGAAGTGAGTCTGCAATGAATTCCGTCGCTTGTGCACAAGCTCACAGTCTTTTCTTTCCTATAGCTGCATACTGGAGAGCCTGCCTTATATACTGCACTGGTAGTTCAGACCGGGAGGTAACTCCATATTGTGCGACGCTCTCGGATTGAATGGGCACACATCGGGAAGACGTGGCTGCTCGCTCCGTACAACCTCGACCGCCTCCGCAGTCAATCGCGCAGGTGGATTCACATCAGAGGTTTAATTGGTATTTCCATTTTTGTTTCTTTTTTTAAAATGGGGCAATAAGTAAGAATTTGACACAAAATGCCTATTCTATATGTGTAGTGAAGATCATCACTCAGGGATTACTCCACTAAGAGCCCAGAGCCGTCTCTTTGGAATCAAACCCTCACATTTACTCGACGGCTCAACGACAGACGGTGACCTTGAAGGTGCGGAGAGGCGAAACGAATCACGCAACAGAGCAAACACATCGGATGTCAAGGGTACACAGAAGAAGCCTCAGTAGAACTCCATGTTTCCTCTTCTGCTCCGCATCCTGACGGGCTGTCAATCATCAACTCTCGCTTCGGTGGCCAGGTGAGATTGATGCTAATGTAAGCGTTAGTTTCTTTTTACTCCATACTTCTGCACGCACGATGCCGCGACGTCTCGTCTCCCGTGACTCCTTGGCGTCTCGCTGCAGGGGGCCTGGGGGCCCAGGTGTCAGGTGGTCCCGGCGTTTCAGCGCACCTGGATTGACGGGCTCGTTACTTCTCATAAGCTCGTGGCAGTCGGACAATCTTTCGCTTCCACCCTTGCTCCAACGGCCATTTTGGTTTTGTGGTATTTCATTGAACTTTTCTTGAAAGGGCCGGTCTGTAGCATTTATGGGGAGAAATTGGCTGAAATGGAATATGTTTTTATTACCGTATAATCATCTGAAAAAGGGAATCTTTGAATATGACAGTTTTATCTACATACAGAGTGGGTCTGCTATGTTGCTACAGTAGCCCAGAGCGGACAAATGAAGCCATTTGCTTCTTTGCATCGGCCACTTCTCTTGCCAACTTTACCGCAAGAAGCTGCTAAATCCCACGGGCCCTCAAATGACCCCGTGTTACTCTAGTGTGGCCTCCCAAACTATTACCTAACCTTCAATGGCAATGGTGGTGTTGTCGTTTTCGGATACACTGAGCACCTATCTCCTCTAGGATACACTGAGCACCTATCTCCTCTAGGATACACTGAGCTCCTATCTCCTCTAGGATACACTGAGCTCCTATCTCCTCTAGGATACACTGAGCACCTATCTCCTCTAGGATACACTGAGCACCTATCTCCTCTAGGATACACTGAGCTCCTATCTCCTCTAGGATACACTGAGCACCTGTCTCCTCTAGGATACACTGAGCACCTATCTCCTCTTCTCTCTCTCCTTATGGATGAATTTACATCTCTCCATCACACATTACTAACTCTGCTTCCTTTGTGACTTCACGTCTCATAGGGTCCATTGGACCCGGCCGGGTCTGATGCCTCCTGCCATGGCTCTGCTGATGCGTCCAAATAATGATTCACATTCTGACGGGAATGATGCGGTTTTATTTACCCATCTCTTTCTTTTTTTTTTGTGTAAAAATAATCAGTAAAAGGCATGAACATCCGAGTCTTATTCATCAAGTTGTAAGCTCTCTACTTCTCAAACGCATGCTTCTTAGCTCACACCTTTCTATTTGAAAAATGATGAGTCCAAAGCGTTGTGACTTAGTGAGCCTTTAGCGAAGATGCATGTGTTTGGGAAGTAGTGAGCACGCGAGTGGATAAATGAGAGTCATCATATTTCAGGAAGATGTGTGACAGTTTGCCAAATGCATTTTTTTTATAAAGTTCACTTCATCGAGGATTCACTTTGTTTTTTTGGATTCCTCGTTCACCGCGGAGGCATGCGAGAAAAACAACGTACTTGAATAAACCTCAATGTGCTGAGCCGAAACAATGCACAAATGAAAACTTAGACTGCATTGTTATAGTTATCTCGTGTTTAGACGCTCATATTACTCATCAGTGGGGTGTCTTTTTAGACTGAGATCCAATTAATTAAAACGTTAATACTAATCCGCTATTAACGCTCATTTATTTTTCTCCGTCCATACTCATGTGTCTGCTATTGACTGAAAGTCTGACGTGGACCAAACCATCTCCAGTTGGATCGCTGTCAGACGATGATTTTTTTCCGATCTGCTTTTATATATATTCACATTTATATTGACGCTGCCCCCCCCCGCCCCTTCCCTCTTCTCCTCCTCCTCCTCCACCTCCTCCTCTCTCCTTCTGTCTCCCTTCATCCCAGAGGCGTCACGTAGGCTGATACAACTATTTGTTCAAAAACAAAAGGATCAGCAAAAAAAAGAAAGAAGAACAAAAAACAGTTGTGTTCTGGGTTAAGCAATCTTTTCTCAAGCCGTGGGGCGAATGTATCACAGCGTGTCCTTTTTAGGAAACGATTCACAATTCTACTCCGTGCCGGTTGCGCGTCCTCCTGAATGCGTCGTGCAGGTTTTACTCCCCGTATGGGTTTGACTGTGGGGTCAGTGTTTCAATCAGAGGACCGGTGGTTCGATCCCCGGGTAGGCCTCGATTAAATTCAGTTTATTTTATATAGCCCATTATCACAAATTACGAATTATCCTCAGAGGGCATTATAGTCCCTACACATGAGACATCCCTGACCTTTGACCTAAAGACGCAGGTGATTGGACACAAGTGGAACCAATCAGGGACAGGGCAGCTAATCACAGGAAGTGCAGGGAAACAGAGGACACGAGAGACGGGGGACTTCAAAATAAAACAGGAAACATAAAAACTCCAGATCCTGACTCAGAGGGCAAATACACATACGACATCCCTGACCTTTGACCTCACATCGGATCAGGAAACACTCCTAAGAAATAGACAAAAATAACTTTCAGCGGAAAAAAATGAAGAACCCTTCAGGAGAGCAACAGAGGAGGATCCCTCTCCAGGATGGACAGAACAATAGATGTCATGTGACCAGAGTGAAGCATTACAGAGTTACATAAACACATTACATGTCATTCAGGAGACGCTTTTATCCAAAGCGACTTACAATAAGTTCATCAACCAAGAGTACAAACTACAAGAATACAGAAAGTAACATTTCTTCAAGAAAGTCTAACGACAAAAGTACCATAATAAAAGCCACTGGAGTGCTAATCTGTGTTTTAATCCAGATAGTCGGAAAAGATGTGTTTTTAGGAAGATGTAGAGACTTCCTGCTCTCCTGATGTCAGCGGGGAGCTCGTTCCACCACTGAGGAGCAGGACAGCAACCAGTCTGGATGGATTTCGAGTGATTAGCTCAAAGTGCAGGAGTCAGTAGGCATGGACCACGATGCAGACCTCCATGGTCCATCGACGTGTCCTTAAACCCGGATCGCTCCCCGTAGCTGTGCCTCCGGTGTATGATTGTAAGTCTCTAAATGAAATGTATGTACTGCATGGAGGAGCAGTGGCACCGGCACTCTGAACCACTTCGTTATCCACGTGATCCGCTTGAACAAAGGATGCGGTTGTTGCTGTGCATATTGGATTCATGTGTGCCAGTATTGACAGTGACATAAGAGGCCTGGGAGTCTCTTTTATTTCTGTTTGGGGATGGATGGGAGGTGAGCCACGTGTGCTGTATAGATTACCACTCCCCCATCCTCTGAGATCCTGCTCCGCCGTTTCCTGGCGCGCTTCACCGCGGTAGGATGTTGCAGGATCTGCCTTCAAAGGATTAGATTTTGTATTTGTTCTTTTCCGAGCATGTACACTGCCGTTCAAAAGTTTGGGGTCACTTAGAAATTTCTTTATTTTTCAAAGAAAATCACTGTTTTTTCAATAAAGATAACATAAATCAAAAATACACACTATACATTGTTAATGTGGTAAATGACTATTCTAGGTGGAAACGTCTGGTTTCTAATGAAATATCTCCAGAGGTGTATAGAGGCCCATTTCCATCAACTATCACTCCAGTGTTCTAATGGTACATTGTGTTTGCTAATCGCCTTAGAAGACGAATATCTGATTAGAAAACCCTTGTGCAATTATGTTAGCACAGCTGAAAACAGTTATGCTGGTGATATAAGCTATACAACTGGCCTTCCTTTGAGCTTGAAGTTTGAAGAACAAAATTAATACTTCAAATATTTATCATTATTTCTAACCTCGTCAATGTCTTGACTATTTTCTATTCAATTTTCAATTCATTTGATAAATAAAAGTGAGTTTTCATGGAAGACACATAATTGTCTGGATGACCCCAAACTTTTGAACGGTAGTGTATGTACCATCAAAGGCAATCAATTATGATTCAAGTAACATATTAAGTTGGCGTTCTGGAGAACACTACACCGGCACGCAAATGCTGAACCGTGGGATTTGTGTGCAGCAGCGCCGCGATGTCATGGTAGAGGAATCTGGGTGGAGAACACGAGCCCCTCCGACCCATTAGCTTGTCAAATTGTTTGCGACCGCCTTTGATTGGGATTTTATTCTCGTCCGTCGCTCGGTAAGAGTGAGGCGAGGCTGTTATCGTGCGGTGTGAGAAAGAAAAAAAAAGGAAATCAAGTTTTAGCCCGGAGTACAATCTGTATGGGAGGCTCTTTGAGTGGGGGGGCATGACAAAGAATACGCTTTATAAATTCACAGTCAGTGAGTTTCAAGGACAAGTCCAATAATACTTCAGCCGGCGCGTTAAGAATGCGACGACTGAATTAATGCCGACAGATTATTTGGGTTTTACTTCAATCTCAGCGTAATTCCAGTTCAATTTGACGGTTGCTTGGTTTGATTACTGTGCACGGGAAGTGTTTGGGGATTTGAATATGAGGAGTTGTGCTGAGCGTTGTGAGGAAGCTCAACATCATTATGAATGAGATATGAAGAATCAGTCTGTGGCAGCTGTCCCCAATCTGGCCTCGGCTGCTGGCTGGTTGACAATCAGTCAGCTGCTCTGACTAATTGGCAATCAGCCAGCAGCCGATGCTGCCTGTATAAAAGGGCAGCAGAGCTGGAGGGAAGAGAGAGTGAGCAGAGGCGCAGGTTTTGCGGTCTGCTTGTGCGTTGTGTGTGACCAATAAATTATGTCCTTCAACCAAACCTCGTGGTTCCGGGCTGATCCTTGGTGCTGGGGGGGGAAACCCACGGGTAGTGGCCATGGAGCTGCTACACTGGAGCCCAACGTGGGGCCCCCGGAAACCCAGCACCTGGAAGGGATGGAGTCTGGGAAACCAGAGGAGGAGCTGATGAGCACCTTGGGCCAGATTCTGGCCAGAATTGAGGAGATGGGGCGGGCACAGGCAGAGGAGAACCGCCGGTTCCTCAAGGCCTCCTGGTCCCGCCGGCTCTGTGGTTGAACCCCGTTCCCCAGGACCCGTCGGAGCTGCCGACCTCCGAGGCCCAGGACCCGTCGGAGCTGCCGACCTCCGAGGTCCAGGACTCGTCGGAGCTGCCGAACCCCAAGGTCCAGGACTCGTCGGAACTGCCGACCCCCGAGGTCCAGGACCCGTCGGAGCTGCCGTCGAACCCCGAGCCCCAATACCCGTCGGAGCTGCCGACCCCCGAGCCGACCCGTCGGTGGAGGGCCGACTCCGGATCCCCGGGCCCTGTCGGAGGTGCCAGCTACCGCTGCTCCGGCTCCATCCCGGCCGGTCCCGGCTCCCCGTCCCCCCCCACGTCCCGAGCCCGGTCCCCCAGAGCCCCCTCCTCCGCCCAAGATCTCATGGGGGGGAGGGGGAGTAGGTTAGGCCGGATGGAGCCCCGGCCTAAATCGGGTGGTGGGGATATGTGGCAGCTGTCCCCAATCTGGCCTCGGCTGCTGGCTGGTTGACAATCAGTCAGCTGCTCTGACTGATTGGCAATCAGCCAGCAGCCGATGCTGCCTGTATAAAAGGGCAGCAGAGCTGGAGGGAAGAGAGAGTGAGCAGAGGCGCAGGTTTTGCGGTCTGCTTGTGAGTTGTGTGTGACCAATAAATTATGTCCTTCAACCAAACCTCGTGGTTCCGGGCTGATCCTTGGTGCTGGGGGGGGAAACCCACGGGTAGTGGCCATGGAGCTGCTACAGTCGTATTTCAATCAGGAGAGACTTGATTTAACAATGTATTATATATGTAATGTATATGTAAAACATATATTGTTGAATTCAAAACAAGTCCATCCCCAGTTCATCCTTTCTGTATGTCAAGTGTCCTTGAGCAAGGCACTGAACCCCACTTCTCCTACACGCTTAGGCTGAGGTCAAGTTTCATGGATGTACTGTTAAAGTTCATAAGAATCTCGAGGAGCCTGGTGCTTGGAGGAAGAAGTCCCCGAAGCCGGGAATGTATAATAAACAGTTTTTATTTTTAACAGGATCACCAGCACATTACCCTTACGTCGGTCATTCCGGATGACATGATTCCAAGGCCACGGGCCATCTCAGGGTTTGTACGGTCATGGAAAACCTGGAAAAGTTTTTAAATGGTTATTTTCAGGCCTGGAAAAGTCCTTGAAAAAAATGCCCAAAGTCATGGAAATGTGCTATATTCATATTTGCATTTACGCTGAGTTTTAAATAATTAAAATGCTTTTAATTAAAAGAATGCCGCTCAAAATATAGGCCGGCATACGCTCTTTCATACTCGCACATTTTTCGCGCTGCAAGTGAACGCACCTTAACTGAAAAGACATGCATGTTCATTCGTTTAATGTAGACTATTGTCTCTCATCAATTTGTGTAATTTAAGGTTATATAATTTATGCTTTTGGAATTCTCATTGTTAGCTTAAATACAACATTTTACACACTTTCATGTATGCACTGAGATTGAAAAAAATATTTGGTCATGGAAATTTGGTTTAAAGTCCTGGAAAAGTCCTGGAAATCCATTGGTCAACATTGGTATGAACCCTGCATCTGTCTGCTAGCATCTGGCTACTTACATCTGGCTGCTAGTATCTGGCTGATAGCATCTGGCTGCTATCATCTAGCTGCTAGCATCTGGCTACTTACATCTAGCTGCTAGCATCTGGCTACTTACATCTGGCTGCTATCATCTAGCTGCTAGCATCTGGCTACTTACATCTGGCTGCTAGCATCTAGCTGCTAGTATCTGGCTGCCAACATCTGGCTGCCAGCATCTAGCTGCTAGCATCTGGCTGGTAGCGTCTGGCTGCTAGCATCTGGCTGCTAGCATCTAGCTGCATCAAGTTTCTTTCTGTCACCAATCCGTAAGAGACCTTTTATAATGTCTCACAAATGGTTTTATTCGGCATCATTCGTCGAGCTTAAAGCCCCACTGGTTCGTGGAAGTCGTCATGCAGCGAATCTTGCTGACACAGAAAAATTAAAATACTGTCAAGCCTCCAGATATAAATCTCCCCAACTTTGTACATGTGAACCTTCTCTATTTCTCAAAGCCCTTTGATGGAGCTGGTAGCCGTGGAAGTTGTTAACCAGGTAATTGCATCTCTGCATGCTGCTAAACTCTCCTCCACACGCCTCTGAACGTCGTGATGCATGACGTAAATAACACAGAAGCAAACATACCGTGCACTCAATGTAGTCGCTTCATCTGGGCTGAGACGTGGCCCCCCGACATGGTTCCGTCTCACTCATCTACACCAGGGGGCTGCTTGGTACAATAACAAATATCCTAATGTGTAAAATATGTGTTTATTCTCTGAATCGAGCCTCTTCCCCTCACCACTAACCCACTTTCCTGAAATAGATCCGCTCCATTCACACTGTGAAGTCTTCCAAAGAGGGGAAGAAGAAGAAAAAAGTGCTTGTGGCTGCCCATGTCCTACATAATGTGTTTATGTAAACCAAAACCGAGAGACAGACCCCGCCCACAACACAATCTACCACGCGATCAATGGCGGACGATCATCTCGGGGTGTTTTCTGCGATACGGGAGTCGTTTGTTAATATCGATTTCATTATTTATTTGTTGTATCCGCATGTGTGGATGACGTTGATTCAAGAAAGTTCCACGAGAGGAGCGCGTGATACTTGTGTAACGACGAGGACGGAGCTTATGGGGGGAGAGAGAGAAGACGTGATAAAAACAGCTCTGCGTGGCTTATCTATGTTTGATTGATTGATTGATTGATATATTTATTTGTCGTTTGCCAGAGTACAGGTACAAAAGCATCGAAATTACAAGAAAGGGTGGATGAAAGATTACAGCATAACATGAGGGAAGAAGGCGAGAAAAAACACCAACCCCCCGACTATGCCCCGAGAGGGGTACAGTGTGGAAGCAGGAAAAAAACACCTTAGCACATAAGCACATACATTTTAGACATGACTTGCAACGAGTAGGAAGGGGGGAGGGGAGGTAATCCAACAACTGGGTGATCTAAGCCCATCCATTGGGGGCAGAAGGTAACCAGCACCGACAAGCAGCCAGCCGGTCCGGCGCCAACACAGCAGCGCCAGCACAGCCCCGTCCGGTCACACTGGGGGTTAAAAGCAGGCGAAGGCGTGGGATGGGGGGAGGGGGGTAGTGAATGCGAATCAGTATTATTGAAAGTTCGTGTGTGCGTGTTCTGGTATGTCGTCCTCCCCCAGGCCACAACAGACAGAGTTCTCAGTCCGCAAGATGGTCGTTGCCATGGAGATAGCCTTGAAAGGTCCTGGGAGAAAAACAACCACAGGTGTCTGTGGATAGGGGGAAGGGAATGAGAGAGATTCTCGTTTCAGTGATCTTCGGGGGAGTTGTTGTTCCAGTAACGGCCTTGGCCAAGGCCCGTCCGGGTAAGGGAGCCGAAAGCAGATAAGATTGGGATTGTTTGGTCTTCCAGTAGCTGCATTTTTTGCGCAACCACTATTCCTCCATCTTCCTCCCGTTTGCCAATAGAATTTCAAATCGATCCACTTTCATTTGCAGAGCCGTCAGCTTCTCCACGATGTTATCATTCTGGCGGTTTAATGCCACAGTCTGAGTGCCAACAACTCTACCCAACGCAATCATGTCGGGCAGCCTTAGGGCGCATTTTACAGCTGTCACCGTTTCCTTAATTTTCCGATAAGCCAGGGCAGCGCCAAATCCAAACAGCAGAAATCCTGTAATCATAGTTCCGAATAGGTAGATGTCTTCTACGTCCTCCACGGAGAGTGGTGCTAGGCACAAGACCCGCCACTCGCCCCGCGTCCATCGTGTATCCAGCAACATTCGTCCCAGCAGGACAGGCAGGTTCCCCCGAACCCGAGCTTCTCGTCGAGAAGATGGTGTCAATTGCGTTTAAGGACCAGTTGATTACGTCCATGGTTTTTAGTTCGAAGAGCGATGCGTAGAGAGTCTCTCCAGTATAGAGACAAACAAGACATGACGAGAGAAGCCAAGCAGGGAAGGGAAGATCATGGGAAGGGGGAGGGAGAGAAAAAATGCGACCGCCTTCGGAGAGAGCCACAGCTCATTGGTCCAGCCATTAAAAGGAACAGCCTATCAGAGATCCTTCCGTTGGTTATATCGGCTCACTCGGGGACCACTTGTGCCGTGGCAGCGTGGTTCAATCTGCAAAGCGGCTCCATCGCTCCTCTGCTTTCTCCCCCTTTTTCTTTTCTTTTTGTATCTTTATTTCCTGTGTTACTACACACATAAGCACACACCCACTTAGAACCCCCCCTTGCATCTCAGGCCTTCGGCGCCGTTAAAGCCAGGGGCCTGTTCCTCAGCTAAGCCCGTCAGGTCGATGAAGACGCGCGTGACGTGAAGCGAATGCATTTCCTCGCCACCGAGCCCTCTCTGTGACTCATTACATGTTCACATAACGGACCGTCGTCAGAGCTCCCTCGGAGACCGTTTTACTCTTCTTCTTTTTTTTGGTGCGGGGTTGGAGTTTTTCTTTTCACGAGATGAGTGAGGAAGGAAGCCAAATGGTACGCTTCATACACACCCGGTGCTTCATGCCAAACACCTCTGAGCCGAGGCCTCTTTGCTTCTCAATGGCTAAACATCACGTCTGATGTGTGTGTCATTGGTGATGTTCAAACTTTTTGTTTGTCACAGGATATTGAAGCCCCTCCTCCAAATGGTAGTCTCAAAAGACACCGCAATAGGATTGTATCACTCTATATTATTATTATTATGATTTATATTATTATTATATTATATATATAATATAATTAATATATAATATATATACATAATATAATTAATATATAATAATAATATATAATTAATAGATATATGAGTATATAATATACAGTATTTAGTATATAATGAATATATATATAATAATATATAATATAATTTAATAATAAATATTTTATATAAATATATATAATTATAATATATTATTTTATATCCAACCTGCATTCGACAGAATAATTTTTGCACATGTTGCACGATATTTGAATTTGTTTGTTTAGTTTTGCACATGTTGGACTTTATTGTTATTATCTTGAAAATATTTTCAGTGCAGAACAATGGTTTACTTGAAAGTGATTGCAATTTTCTTTATTCTATTATTTGGGGGGGAAAGCACAGTTGGAGGACTCACAACAGATCTTATTTCAATACAAATTCAGCATGAACCATTGTGTTACAATTTTGTAGAGGCAGAAAAAATTCGAGAACCACCGGTACATGGAGACATGTCCGTGTTGTTAATTCAATACGAATACCGTGTTGAGTGAACGGACGGAGTAATAGTCGAGCCAGTGAATTAGAATACATGCTCTATCTACATTATTTAAATTCAACGTCAACTTTGAGCCGCCGCTTTATATTATTCTCTTTGCATTCGGCGCCCAAAGTGAATACATGAACGTTTCTGTCTCTCACCAACAAGAAGCTCCGGGCTGCGTCGGTTGAGTTATTGCATATACGGGTAGAGGAGTCCCCTCGCGGAGGACAGATTGAGGGCATATCGCTCGGCAACACTTGAGCTCAAACGAAAAACGTTTGTTCATCGACTGCCCCGATTACATCGTCCAGTCAGACAGTCGGCCGTATCACCCTCCATAGAACCGGTGTCCCGACGTGGCCTCGATGACCGGAGGCCGTGTTGTAGATTGGCAGTGGGTAAAGTGGGTGGCAAAGGAGACGGCTGATAAATATGTCAACAATACATCCTCTGTGTTGCCCCCGACATCGACTGACTAAACTGCTAACTGTCGGAACGGTTGTCTTCAGAAAATCGGAATTCAAAATGCTCACTTTAGAAAGGGATTTCATATTCATCGCTCACTTTTGCATTCTGCATAGAATTAGTTACAGAAGCAATTATGAATTTTGAGGAAAAATGAAGTGAATGTAAACCAGAAGGCTGAGGGACAACGTGGCGACGTCACCGGACGCCTTCTCCTCGCCGACTTTGACTCGTCTTTGGATCGGGAAGATAGGCAACACCGTTTCCTCGCAGAAAGGGATTTGTCTCGAGCAGAGGTAGCCAACACGGTGCCCGCGGGCACCTGGTCGCCCGCATGGACCACCTGGTCGCCCGCATGGACCACCTGGTCGCCCACAGGGACCACATGGTCGCCCGCATGGACCACCTGGTCGCCCGCATGGACCACCTGGTCGCCCGCAGGGACCACCTGGTCGCCCACATTGACCACCTGGTCGCCCGCATGGACCACCTGGTCGCCCGCATGGACCACCTGGTCGCCCGCATGGACCACCTGGTCGCCCACATGGACCACCTGGTCGCCCGCAGGGACAACCTGGTCGCCCGCATGGACCACCTGGTCGCCCACATGGACCACCTGGTCGCCGCAGGGACCACCTGGTCGCCCGCATGGACCACCTGGTCGCCCGCATGGACCACCTGGTCGCCCGCAGGGACCACCTGGTCGCCCACATGGACCACCTGGTCGCCCACATGGACCACCTGGTCGCCCGCAGGGACCACCTGGTCGCCCGCAGGGACCACCTGGTCGCCCGCAGGGACCACCTGGTCGCCCGCAGGGACCACCTGGTCGCCCGCATGGACCACCTGGTCGCCTGCGGGCACCTGGTCGCATGCATTGACCACCTGGTCGCCCACATTGACCACCTGGTCGCCCTTATTGACCACCTGGTCGCCCTTATTGACCACCTGGTCGCCCGCATGGACCACCTGGTCGCCTGCGGGCACCTGGTCGCATGCATTGACCACCTGGTCGCCCACATTGACCACCTGGTCGCCCACATTGACCACCTGGTCGCCCACATTGACCACCTGGTCGCCCTTATTGACCACCTGGTCGCCCGCATTGACCACCTGGTCGCCCGCATGGACCACCTGGTTGCTCGCATCGACCACCTGGTCGCCCGCATGGACCACCTGGTCGCTCGCATCGACCACCTGGTCGCCCGCATGGGCTGCCCAGCGCTCCCTCACAGCGATCGGTCGCTGGGGAGACACGACATCAAGTGCCGGAGCATTTTTTTTGGGGAGAAAAAAAGATGCCGGAAGTGAAATGTGTAAGTACTTTGGCGACATTGCAGACGGTGAAGGAAAGCCCACCGACATACCGAGACCACACAGACCAAAGGGGGTTTCACCTCAAACACACATCAGTAAAGTTATGTAACTCTACGATTGCTCATACTTATGGAAGCAACTATAGGACATAATCAGGAGCTCATAGAGGAGGAACACCCTGGCCCGGTGCACGATGGACCATATTATTACATATCATGTTCAGAGAAGATCAAATATTTGAAAGCTGCTGTAGATTTGTCCGTATCACTCTGTATCACATGAAAAAATCCTACTCTATGGGCGAAACAAGACCGCCGCGTGCAATCCCTGATCCACAACCAGTGAAGTAAAGCTCATTATTTTTGCCCTTCGGTCTGGATCCTCAGCAACCTGTCACAAAAGTTGTGTAGTTCATTTGAAGTTTGCCTTTTGTTTCCCCCCCCCCCCCCCCCCCGCTGTAACGTTCCAGTGGCATGTTGACGGGTTGCTCTTGGTGATGAGGCGCACCTCGGCGTGTTTGGACCTCCTGATTAGTTGACACGAAATAAGGAAATTGTAGCATGTGGTGAAGAACGCTGTTATGGGAAATGCAGCTGCTCAGTGGATTGGTTTGTCATCGCTCGTTTACATCAACATTAGAAAATGGTAATTATGTTAAATATATGGAAAGCAATCATCTTCTCAGATTCTCTTTCAGACATCTAATTTGAGTCTTGTAGTATAACTCGCCGTTTACCATAAATCAAAACATCATCGACGCGCTTGATCCTCGTCTGCGAAGTTTTAAATAATAAAATAAAAAGGCCACCGCCACACGTCGCTGGATTGAAAGCTGGCCCCCACGAAAGGAACCGAGTTGACGTGGCGAGGCCATTAGTTTGTGTCAATCCGACTTCTTGTTCATTTCAGAGTTGAAATGCGTCTTTAATTTAAGAAACGGTCCAGCTGGACAAAGAAATATTGACTCATTGTCTTCTTAATTTCTCTCTACTTATGGATGAATTTACATCTCTCCATCACTGTGACGGTTCCATGGCCGTCACACCCGTGGGTTTCCCCCATAAACAGCCAGGATTAGCCACAACCAACGAGGTTCTGTTAGATAACGTACTTTATTTTAATCCACACTCCAGCACAGCAGACCGCACGACGGCATCTCTGCTCACTCTTCTTCGAACTCCAGCTCTGCTGCACTTTTATAGGTGCAGCGTCGGCTGCTGACTGATTGCCAATCAGCCAGAGCAGCTGACTGATTAACAACCAGCCAGCAGCCGAGGCCAAATTGGCGACTCCGCCCCCACAGCTGCCACAATCACACATGACTAACTCTGCTTCCTCCCCGGAGTCTTTGTGACTTCCCGTCTCATAGGGTCATAGGGATGTTTTAGGAGACACTGAGCACCTATCTCATCTTCTCTCTCTCCTTATGGATGAATTTACATCTCTCCATCACACATTAAGAACTCTGCTTCCTCCCTGGAGTCTTTGTGACTTCATGTCTCACAGGGTCTATCAGACCTGGCTGTGTCTGATGCCCCCCCCCCCCCTCTCTCTACCTCCTTCTGTCTCATGGCTCATGGAGGTCTGGATCGTGGTCCATGCCTACTACCAACTCTTCATACTCTGTCATACTCATTGAATGTGTTTATGTAACTCTGTAATGCTTCATTCTGGTCACATGACGTCTATTCTTCTGTCCATCCTGGAGAGGGATCCTCCTCTGTTGCTCTCCTGACGGTTTCTTCCCTTTTTTCCCTGTAAACGTTTCTTTTCCTATTTTTTAGGAGTTGTTCCTGATCCGATGTGAAAGGTCAAAGGTCAGGGATGTCGTATGTGTACAGATTGTAAAGCCCTCTGAGTCAGGATCTGGAGTTTTTGTGTTTCCTGTTTTATTTTGAAGTCCCCTGTCTCTCGTGTCCTCTGTTTCCCTGCACTTCCTGTCTTCTGTGATTGGCTGCCCTGTCCCTGATTGGTACCAACTGTGTCCAATCACCTGCATCTTTAAACCCTGTGTGTCTCATTCCCCGGTGGTTGCGTTGCACTGTTTAGTTTGTGCATTGTTGACCTGTTATGTTGTACTCCGTTAAGAAGATTAAAGTTTCTGTGGAATGTTGTCAGCGTTTTGGGTCCTCTCTCTCTCTCTCTCTCTCTACAACGGTCGTGACACTCTGAGACAATATTGTGATATTGGCCTGTACAAAATAAACTGAATTGAATTAATGGCTTTATCCAAAGTTTAACCACATCCCCCCGGTAGAGTATTTTGCTGTGTTTATGATGACATCACTCATCGTGCTCAGTAGTAATTTAAACTCTCCTCCTGCATCCATGCAAGCTTCTTTTATTTTTTTTAAACAAGAATAAGCTAAATGTGGCAAAACTGCAAAAACCTGAAAAGCTTCATCGTGTGAGTCATATTATTATTTATTGAGATTTAATCCAATAAACAAACTTGAAGGAGAAAAAATACATACCTTCAGCTTAATTATGTACTTCTTAATTTGTTTTAAGAAAAACATCCACAAATCCTTTTCTTCAAGGTGTCTTTTCTCTAATTTCTCTCAATGTGAATAAGCTTGAATGTGGTTTTAAATATAGTTCTTTTTCTTGTTAGCGCTGTGTGCATGGCATTTGTGTATATATAAAAAAAATACATACTGACTCACTATGCAACACAATACATTCACATCTTTGACACAACATCACACTGTCACCTCCTCACATTATATATTTTTTTTTAATGTTTTGCCTAAAACTAATATTCTGGCAGGCTCTTACACACTGCATCTTTTAAAGGTACCATGATGCACAGCCCTGGGCCCCCTGTGGGTTTAACCCATTACCTCCCACTCGCAATAAAAGTGGGAATACATTTAGTATCTGAACGTATTTCCAAAGAAAACACACTTCAATCTGCATTCTCAGGGCGCGTGTGTGTGCGTGTGTGTGTGTGTGTGTGTGTGTGTGTGTGTGTGTGTGTGTGACACACTCTCAGCTATGGGAGACGAGACGGATCCATTGGAGCGCCATGCCTGTAACCACATCGGCGTGACTCATCACGCCAACCAAATGATGTGTGGACACTGATCTGCAGTTCCAGTTTGTCCTCAGAAGACGTGATGGTGTATACACGTCGGGGGCAAACCACCTCACATGGGGGGGGGGGGGGGCTTTGACTTCATCGGGTCGTGTGTGCATGCGGGAGCTTTTAAAACGTGCACCTGGAGGCAGCATCACTTGCCGTGTGAGCGGATATTTATTCAGTCGTGGGCTTTGTGCGAGGGTTGATTTATATTTATTTATTTTTCATATCATGTGCAAAGGAGTTGCAGGCTTTGAGTTTCCTCTCTCCCTCCCTCTCTCTCTGTAGGGCAGCCCGTGGATCAGCTGACATCCCCATCCTCCCACTTGCCCACACAATCTTGTTAAAGCATGCAGTTAATCTGAAGAGGAAAAGGGACTCTCTTCACCAGCAAGCGGCTCTCTTTCATCACCCTTTTTTGTATCGCCCACGTCACGTTGTCACGCCGAATATCGGATTCTCCCAAACCTCAGGTGCTTGGAAGAAGAAGCGCCGCCCTCGGCTCGGCCCCGTGTCGTTTGCCTTGGGAGTGACTTTGTGAAACGGGCGTTGCACTCCAGGAGCACAGATAGCATTACATCATGGGAATAATCAACATCTCAATGGAGACTCTCCATTAATTTGTTTCCTCCTCTTCCTGTGAGAAGTTGGCTCCGCCCATCTATATTTCAGACCAAAGTGCCGCCACAAAGATGAAACGGATGAAATAAAGTGGAGTGGCCTCCAAAAAATCGTTTGCACAACGTCGATTTAGAAACTCTCGGATCGTATCAGATATGCATTTTCATAATCAAGCATGTACAACCGAAGGGAAGAAACACACACACACAGACAAACAAAAAACATTTGTATTCCCCCTTTCTCTTCATGTTCTTGCCTTTCTTCCATTGAGAGCCGAGTGAAAGCAAAGAGACTCAGCCGCTACTGAGAGGTGAGGAGCGGCAATTTGATGGGCACATGATACAGAGCAGCAGGGGGGGGGGTCTCTGTTTGATTCGGCCCTAGCTCGAGTGGAGCGGTATGGTCTGCATCGAGGGGAGGCTTGATTGCGTTTCCGCTGCCTGTCTCCCCCCCCCCCCCCCCCACACACACACACACACACACACACACTCTGAAGTAGCTGGAAGCCTCGGGAGCCACGGCTCGAGATGTCTCTCCGTCCTCGTGGGCTCTCGAAAAAAGAAGTGGAGGTAGATCTCAAAAGCTCCCACATCATCACGAGTGTGCATTTTTTTTCTTTTCATCCAGACATAATTTTGAAAGAAACTGCAGCGAGCTCTCAAACAGGAGCGATTGTGCTCAGGAGGGGAGCGAACCTCGGGAAATGAACACACCTCTTCACTCTCCTCCTACTTGTGAGGTGTGTCGAGATTGCCTTCATGTGACTATTCATTACGCTAAATCTTTTGAAAATGAATTCATCCAATGCCTTATACTCCTCATTGGAATCAGAGGAGAGGTGTCGTGGAGAGGATGTCCATGCCCGGAACCATCAAATGAGGAAGAGATCAACTCTGCAACAGTGCTAGGGGGGGGGGGTGTTCTTTGTCTTTGTACCAACCACACATGTTCAAGGGAACACTGTACATGTGTGTGGTACTTTTGGTTGACTTGGCAACACTGCCATCTCATGGTGATCAGAGTTTTTTTTTTTATTCCAAAGAAGAAAAAATGGCATATTGCTTTTTTCTGAAACATCTTTATTGGCAGAAGATTATTAATTTAGCAAGGCTGGTTCTGATCCTCTTACCATATTATTACACAATCAATCCTGCCTCCCATCAAAGGCGTCATCAGAACAATCGTTTTATAAAAATTCATGACATCGCCGCAAGCTGTTGAAGATTAAAGCATAGAAGCGATGCCATTTGTTTCCAGATATCTTGTAAAACGTTCTCGTGTATCAAAGAGATTAAACTGTAGTTTTTCCTCAGTGAAACACCACTTCCTGGTAAGGTTTTTTCTTTTATCAAAAAGGGGTGTTGCATAAATTCCTCTGATCTT
The DNA here is from genome assembly GCF_029220125.1 of Pseudoliparis swirei. Lineage (NCBI taxonomy): Eukaryota > Metazoa > Chordata > Actinopteri > Perciformes > Liparidae > Pseudoliparis > Pseudoliparis swirei. Next base: position 4,410,168 of record NC_079396.1, read on the forward strand.
TCCAGTGGGGACTCATTCTCTTCTCTCGTGGTCTATTTCCAGTCACCGAACCTCCAGAGGGCCAAGACTGTCTCTGGGCGGGGCTGAGATGCAAGAGATGGCAGATGGGTTCGACTTTTCTCTTGAATGTGTGAAAGGCATTCCCCCCCCCCCCCAAGGGCTGAAGCCGTGCCTTACGGCATTTTGTGCCTTTTCTATACCTGGGCACCTTTCTGATCTTCCCCCCTCTTAGTGCCTCTCTCTGTGTGTGCATGACAGCTCTGCTCCTCACCCTCCTCCTCCTCCTCTTCCTCTTCCTCCACCCTACCCCCATGGGTTTGACACCGGAGCACCAGAGCAGAACAACTCCCCGACCCCGATTGCCCAACCGGCCGTTCGCACTGCACCACAAAGATCCTGTAAAGCTCCAAGAGGACGATGAGGATGTTCTTGCAGGTGAAGAAGATCATGAGCTGGTTGAGCACCTGCTCACGCACCATGAGGTAGAGCCGGTAAACCAGAAATGGGCCATCTTGGAGTCCCACGGTGAGCAGCAGGCTCCACACTTCGCTGGAGCAGCAGGAGGGCGGCGGCGGAGGAGCGGGGCGGCCGCCGAGGCCAGACGCTCCCCTCTGCGGAGGCTCGTCCTCTGGGAGTCGTGTCTGGGTCAGCACCAGAGGGAACTGCATGAGCGCCCAAGAGAAGAGGCCCAGGCCGATGTAGACAACGGTCTGGTTGGTTTTGACCTCGGGCTCCTTGAAGGTGTCAAAGATGTCCAGGATGTCGGCGCCCAGTCCCACGTAGACCATGAGGAGCTGGGAGAGCTGGTCGCGGGACATGTCCCCCTTGGGCATCAGCCAGCGACCCAGAACCAACACGATGAGCATGGTCTGCTCCAGGCCAGCGACCCAGTTCTCCGGGTCCAGCTTCACGATGGTCTGGGTGAAGGGAAAAAAGAAAAAAAGACAGAGGCGTTTGTGGTGGCTGGGGCGTGATTAGACTCAGCTGCGGAAGGGTGTGGGGGAGTGGCTCAGGAAGCCTAATTGGCCTATTCCGGCACTAATTGGCTGCGTGGTAACAGCTGATTAGTGTCTCTACTTTATATGAGGTGGTATAGGGACACTAATCAGCTGATAACCTGCAGCTGAGGCCAATTAGGCATATTCCCGACACCTGTTCCCTGAGCCACTTCCCCACAGCTGAGTCTAACCACAAATTCATTCGTCCCAGTTTGTGTTACAGAGAAAGGAACACTTCATGTGACCAATCACCCATTGATACATTCTTATTGTCATTCTCGGTATGTGCTATTGTAATTGAGTTCATCCTTACAGCGCCCCTTGACATTTCACATTACCAAAACACTCTACGTCTTCCACTTTCAGAAGCTGCCACCCACAGCCTGGAGC
>NC_079396.1:4412554-4428877 GCF_029220125.1 Pseudoliparis swirei
AGGAACAGCTCAGAGCAGTTCTGGACCGTAATGTCTGAGAGTAAAAAAATATCTGAAGTGGCCGGGGCTAAATGCTTCTGTTGAAGAAAAAAAATGCGGAACGTTAGAAAAATGCATGTCTTTAGATAAAAAATGTAAAAAAGTACTTCTATGATAAAGCAAAATGAGTGTTGAGTCCAGTAGCACAATGCAAGAGGTGTAGGGCCTCCTACTGTTCCACAGTGGGGTTTGTAATCATAAAAATAGTGACAAATGTATTTCTGAAAATATAAAACAAAAATGTCGCTCCCTCTCTTTTGTCTTTTTGATATTTACGAGTGTTTATGAATGTTATCTGGATTCTGTTAGGTTGTAATAGTTTATTTTGATAACATGTGCAGAGGTCTTATGCTTTAAATTAATACATATAGAAAGATATTATAATAGGAAATATTAGGGAGAATATTGATATTGTTATTAATGTATTATGAAGCATAGGGGTAATGTTTACTCTATCCAAATGTAAATGGCAAGAATTAATGTATGTTGCATGAGAGTGACTATGCTAGTATTAAAGATTGACGAAGCCGCTTGAAATCCGTGAAGTGACTTACAATAATAGACGGGACTTTTATTGTGAAAATACTTGTTTAGTGACTTGACCGGAAGTGACGTTTTGACCCGGGGTTCAGTGACATTCGACCCCTCCATTGTTCTAGCGGCACTTTGAACCAATCACTAGCTGTTAAAGGCTGGACTGAGGATTGGCTGATTTTGAGTCTAAGACTTTGTGGATTAGAGATAGCGCTCTCTTCTGATGGACCCCGGGCTTCAGGCTGGACCTGAGGAGCCGGGACCGATGAAGACCACGATCGTGAGGCCTTGAATGTTTGTTTTACACTTCCTGCCATTAAATGTTGATAACTTAATTCACGCGCGTCCGGAAGCCTGTTTTACATCATTTGCGAAGTGCCCAGTTTCAGAATATCCTTATAACTCTCCACAACTAGTCCATCAGGAGACTGGCGAAGTAACACAGTTGTATTTGATGCAGATTTCATTCTCTCTCTCTCTCTCTCTCTCCACCCCACACAGTCCATTGTGAAGAACGGCAAGCAGGCCATGGTCCTTTTCTCCCTGTCGGTCACCGGCATGAACCAGGGCGTGATGATCTCCAACCGCCACGGGCGTCCCCAGCGCTCCGGCAGCGAAATCCCCGGGGAGGGCGGCGGAGGCGAGGAGGCGGAGCCGCCGAGGAGGAGACGCTCCAGGCTGCCGGAGGAGTGCACGGAGGAGAAGAAATGCTGTTCCACGTGCGTGTGCAAGCCCATCGCCGCCGACACCATCGACATCTACGCCCGGGCCGTGTTCCCCTTCACCTTCGCCGTGGTGAACGTGATCTACTGGGTGGCGTACACCATGTGAAGATTGAGGCGGCAGGTCTGAGCCAAAAATGGCCGCCGTGCAGCCGGGCTGTGTGTCAGAAACTGTTTGCTGGAGTCGTGCCACTTCAATGCCGGCAGACTGGCGCAGCTGAAATATACTGCAGGAAAAATTCAAAAAAATAAACTTCAGAAGACACGTGAAGTGATACGGCCGTCGAATATGGAGACATGCTAGTAATGGAGGTAGATTTAAAAAGTGTTAACAGGACTTCATATATTCAAATGGGCAGTAGAAGTGCAAAGGACCGTGTTGGCTGTCGCAGGTTTACATAAACCGTGAGTTCAGTCCACGTGTGGACAGCAGAACAACCACGCTCTGCTCCGACGCCCGCGGCGCCGACCACGAGCCGCGCACGAGCGTCACTTTATATAATGTAGTTGGCAAAGCAACAATCTGGAGCCAGCCGCCTGTTCTCTTGAAAACCAAAATGCGCCGCCCAAACTAGAAAGGATAACAAGATGAGGTGAACTACTATTTCTGCATGGCTGATAGCTCACCCCCCCCCCTCCTTCTTTTCCTCTCCTGCCTTTTGGGTCCTCCACCCATTTTCTTTACAATTCTTTTTTTTTCTCAGGACACTGTCTGGAGGGTGTCTTATCTCCCTCTGCCAGTTCTGCCTCCCCCCCCCCCCACCATTAAAGGACTTCTTCAAACTACAGTACCTGTGTGTGTGTGTCTTCACTTGAATCTAAAAATCATGACAAAGGTTGTCGGGTGTGATTCAAATAATAGAAATGCTGAAATCCCTTTTTGGAGATGAACATTTGTAAATGCAAACCAATAATTGGCCACAGAGAATATTATTACATGTCTCTAATTTGAGGGATTATGAATACATGGCTTGCAAACTGACAGAGGGTCAAGTGTGTGCTCTGATGAATAATTTCAGACTCTTGTGCGTCCTTTCTATGAACTCGGACATTGATTTCCGGGACCTTCGGGATGAGAGAGCGTCAAACATCACAGTATATTGCCTTAATGATAACCGCTGCTTTCAGATTTTATCCAATTAGAAGATATTGTATCATACATCTTCACCAAATATAGAAGTGTTATGCAATTTTGCAAAAAAAACCATGAAGACAAATGTCACGTGCGATATTTCTTCTCTAGAGGAAAGGTCAAAGGGTCAAGCATTAGGATTCATTCACCGGGGGACTCTAAATATTCACCTGCAATACCATGGTTAGATCTCACAAAAAATGTTTTTCCTGACCTGACAATGGGACTAAAGAAAAGGTCAGGGCCTCGGCTCCAGAACATCCCAACAGGAGTCTGATGGCTGGAAAAACAAGCAACTGCACGACAGAAAAACCAAAGGATACGTCTGAGGACCTTTGGAAACACATTTCACATGCAGCGTCCGTCTCTCTGGCCCAGACGGACTGACCTAAAGGTGTTAGCTGTGGCTACACACACACCAGATGTGTGTTATCAGACCCCGACCGATCCTAAAACTTTCCCTCTGTCATTTTTTCTCCCGGTTCTTCTCGTACGTTTACACATTGGAGGCATAAAAGCCTCGAGATGAAATGTGGACCCGTGTCAGGTTCTCACTGACATGCCTCAATTTTTGCCTCAATGCGCACGACAAGGGGGCAAATACTCGCATTCAAATGAGCTGGGGCGGTCCGAACCTCATTGTTGAACAGGATTGGTCGAGTCATTTGAATATACGGACACGTAAATGTCACACATAAATAAATGAAGAAATACGTGTGGACACATAAATAGAGACATAAATAAATGAAGAAATACGTGTGGACACATAAATAGAGACATAAATAAATGAAGAAATACGTGTGGACACATAAATAGAGACATAAGTAAATGAAGAAATACGTGTGGACACATAAATAGAGACATAAATAAATGAAGAAATACGTGTGGACACATAAATAGAGACATAAATAAATGAAGAAATACGTGTGGACACATAAATAGAGACATAAATAAATGAAGAAATACAGAAATGTAGAAATATATTTACATACTGTTGAGTTATAACATATTTATTAATTTCTAGATTTATTTATACATTTATTTGTGTATTTATATAAACATTTATTTAAGCATTTATTTATTTATTCCTATATTTATTCATGCATTTATTTATTTATTTATACGTAAGTCATTTTAAGTCCTCCATAACAGCGGCGGGCCCGTCCCTTAAAGACCGAGGCGCCAGCGCTAGGTTGTCGACATCTTGGCAGGCTAATCCAAAAAATGTGGAAGAAAGTATGGTAATGGGCGACTGTGGGTCAGTGGGTAGCAGGTCTGTCTTTCAATCAGGGGGTTGGAGGTTCAATCCCCGCCCTAGTCGGTGTGTCCTTGAGCAAGACACTTCACCCTGAGTTGCTCCCTGTAGCTGCGTCTGCTGTGTATGATTGTAACAGGATTGTAAGTCGCTTTGGATAAAAGTGTCAGCTAAATGACATGTAATGTAATACAGTACATCTGAGGTGGGCCCCAATGGCCCCAATGGCCCAGCAGCTGGCCACACATCACTCACAGTGGCAACGCTCTAAATACTGCCTCACTTTAGTTAATACAATAACCCCCCCCCCTAGTCCAGAGCAAACGTAGAAATACATGTAACTCTTCACTTTAAATACACCGGTCACTTCAAACTGACTTACACCGGTTAAAGTTCTGAAAGCTGCATTTTATCTTATATGTATATTCTTAATTCTCCCACTGTGTAGGTCGTCGTTGATTGTCGCACCACTCGCCGTGACACAGATGGCAATAAAAGGTTCTGATTCTGCTCCTGAGATGGCGAATTAGCTGAAGAGAACAACATTCTCATGTCCAGCCGCTCCGATAGTGACTCCTCAGGGGGAACGCCGGCGTCTCCGATACCTCTTTGTTGCTCCGTGTTTTTTGTGCTCCGTGAGAGCGGCGGCGGCGGCGGCGGCCATGGAGCGAGGCTCTTATCAGGGCAGGCAGCGGCGAGGCAGCGGCAGGCGATGGGTGGGGTCCGGTCCGGGCCGGTCCTCTGTGAGCAGAGAGCGACACAGGCCGGCTTCTCCCAAGGAGATACCTTTGTTCTGGGCCAGGAGAGATGACATCATGACGGATGGCGATGAAGATGTGGGCGCAGAGGGGGGCAGGAAACACTATCTACTACTGTGGCACCGAGGGGACAGAGACACACACACACATACACACACACACACACACACACTTGTGGGACACACTAATGCTCACTGACACTCCAGTGGACTTGAACAGCAGTCACACACACACACACACACACACACACAAACACCCCACATCCCCCTCACACACACACAGAAACATCATTGCCATGTCTTCACATCCAGTTGGTCTTGGAGGTCTCATTTAAAAAGGCCAAGCCGGTCGGAGTGTGTGTCTGTTCTTCAGTGTGTGTCTGTTCTTCAGTGTGTGTCTGTTCTTGAGTGTGTCTGTTCTTGAGTGTGTGACTGTTCTTCAGTGTGTGTCTGTTCTTGAGTGTGTCTGTTCTTGAGTGTGTGTCTGTTCTTCAGTGTGTGTCTGTTCTTGAGTGTGTCTGTTCTTGAGTGTGTCTGTTCTTGAGTGTGTGTCTGTTCTTCAGTGTGTCTGTTCTTGAGTGTGTCTGTTCTTGAGTGTGTGACTGTTCTTAAGTGTGTCTGTTCTTGAGTGTGTGTCTGTTCTTGAGTGTGTCTGTTCTTGAGTGTGTCTGTTCTTGAGTGTGTGACTGTTCTTAAGTGTGTCTGTTCTTGAGTGTGTGACTGTTCTTCAGTGTGTCTGTTCTTGAGTGTGTGACTGTTCTTGAGTGTGTGACTGTTCTTCAGTGTGTCTGTTCTTGACTGTGTGACTGTTCTTGAGTGTGTGTCTGTTCTTGAGTGTGTGACTGTTCTTGAGTGTGTCTGTTCTTGAGTGTGTGTCTGTTCTTGAGTGTGTCTGTTCTTGAGTGTGTGTCTGTTCTTGAGTGTGTCTGTTCTTCAGTGTGTGTCTGTTCTTGTTGTGACATCTTCTGCAGCTGCAGGGACGTACCCTGAAGGAATCGATCTCCAAGAGGAATCCAGCTCAGACTGAAGGTACAGCACCGTATTCCTATTACAAAAAACTAAAAATAAGCAAAAACAAACAAAATATAGAATATGTTACTCATTTATTTCTTTTTTTAACAGATTCCTTTTCACTGACGTCACGTGAGCTCTTTGGCTGTTAGGAAGCTGCAGCTCTTTATTAATGGCTAACATGTCGTCACTGTCCATCTCCGTATGTGGCGAATGCTCTTGTCTTGTGTGTGTGAGCACCACGACCTTTAAGATGACCTTCACATACAGTATCAATCGTTTTGAAGGCAGCGTCATGCCGACTGGAGGATGTTTTGTTGTGACGTGAGGAGCACATGTTGTTGTTGTTGAAAGTGTCTGGTGAACTGCTGTTGGCAGTAAACAAGTTTAGATATAAATCCTGTGCACACAGAGAAATAATGGTTCTTACATGGTTCTTTAAAATGCTTTGTGGTTCTACAAAGAACCAACAACTGAAGAACCATTTTTTATTTGAGACACCTCTATAGGTTATTTGAAGAACTATTTAAGGAAATGGTTCTTTAAAGAACCCTAGTTTGAAAAGTTATTTGTGGAACCAGAAATGGTGCCTTGAAGAACCATGTTTTGAAGGTTCTTTGAGACACCGTTATGTTATTTAAAGAACCATTTAAGAAAATGGTTCTTTGAAGAACCCTAGTTCAAAAGGTTCTTTGTGGAACCAGATATGGTGCCTTAAAGAACCATTTAAGGTTTTTTTGAGACACCTTTATAGGTTATTTAAAGAACTATTTAAGGAAATGGTTCTTTAAAGAACCATGTTTTGAAGGTTCTTTGAGACAACTTTATAGGTTATTTAAAGAACCATTTAAGAAAATGGTTCTTTAAAGAACCCTAGTTCAAAAGGTTCTTTGTGGAACCAGATATGGTGCCTTAAAGAACCATTTGAAAGGTTTTTTTGAGACACCTTTATAGGTTATTTAAAGAACTATTTAAGGAAATGGTTCTTTAAAGAACCCTGGTTTGAAAGGTTCTTTGTGGAACCAGAAATGGTGCCTTGAAGAACCATGTTTTGAAGGTTATTTGAGACACCTTTATAGGTTATTTAAAGAACCATTTAAGAAAATGGTTCTTTAAAGAACCCTAGTTCAAAAGGTTCTTTGTGGAACCAGATATGGTGCCTTAAAGAACCATTTTAAAGGTTTTTTTGAGACACCTTTATAGGTTATTTAAAGAACTATTTAAGGAAATGGTTCTTTAAAGAACCCTGGTTTGAAAGGTTCTTTGTGGAACCAGAAATGGTGCCTTGAAGAACCATGTTTTGAAGGTTATTTGAGACACCTTTATAGGTTATTTAAAGAACTATTTAAGGAAATGGTTCTTTAAAGAACCCTGGTTTAAAAGGTTCTTAAATGGTTCTTCTATGACATCACTCGGAAGAACCATTTTCGGTTCCAATTTTTATTTGTGTGCGTATTAGAAAGTAGCATTACACATTTTGTGTGTGTTGTATTTTGTCTTAATTACACGGTGACAGGAAACATAGGGGACAAGAGAAGGGTATGAAAAGGTCCGTGGTCGGCGTTTAACTGGATTAAACCGGTATGCATTTCAACCCCTTTCAAGTCCTCGAGTCCTCATAATAATCCACTGATCCAGAGATCAGATTTAAACAAACCCATGCAAAGCCTCCCGGAGTTATTTAATTTGGACTCCAGATCGGTTTCTCTAACTTGCTTAGTAATCACTGGTTGCTTTAAATTCCCCCAAAGATCAGAAGCTTTTACCCTAAACTGACAGCACACAAACATGATGAAAGAGTCATTGATAAGGAAAGCTCAATTGGGGCATATAAAAAGTAATGATGCATGCGGTTATTTAACTGTTTACTACGTGTTTGTGGTTGGTTTGTGTTTATTAACTGACTTTATTGCTTGAATTTATTGCAAAATGCAATCAAATTAAACTGCCCTTTGGCAATTGGCACTTCTATACTCCGCAAAAGCCTTTACTGTTTGACATCAAGTGTGTTGCAGTTAAAATCATACTATTCAAAAGAACATAAAGGCCTTTATTGTTGTAACTTTTGACATCTTGTAAACAAAACTTTTGGTTAGTTGTGCAAAAAATACTGGAAAAGCCTCAGCTTTCATTAATCCTGAAAGAGTTATCTGTTTCAAATTAAAATGCGGTGTATAGATAGTCATTTAATTTACTTAATCAAAACCCACCTGTTCAAAACTGCTTTTAATGTGTGATTGTGTGCTCTCTACATTCTTATTTGCTTTTATCGTTTGTTTCTCTTGTAATTTTAGTTATTTCTATTGCATAGCTTTTAGGATATTTTAACTATGTGTTGTAAAGCGTCTTTGAGTATTTAGAAAAGCGCTATAGAAATGTAATGTAATATTATTATTAGGGTCCTCGTCGACTTCGTCGTAGAGGAACCTATTGTTTTTCTAAGAGTTATTATTAGGGTCCTCGTCGACTTCGTCGTAGAGGAACCTATTGTTATTGTAGTGATTATTAGGGTCCTCGTCGACTTCGTCGTAGAGGAACCTATTGTTTTTCTAGTGATTATTATTAGGGCCGGGGCGGCGTCGTGGTACGTCCGGCGAGAAACCCTGTGTTTTCACGTGTTTGTGTGGGGCCCGAGGGCGGCGTCGTGAAGGCACGTCCGGCGAGACCTATTGTTTTTCACGTGTTTATTATTATTATAGTTATATATTGCCTTAGCAGGGAGATACGAGTGTCTCGGACTGCCACGACAACGTTCAAAATTTCCAAACATATCAGGATCGGCGAAAAATTCGATAATTTTGAGGTCTCGGGAAAAAGTGCACAAAATTAGCTCTCTAGCGCCCTTGAGGTGAAAGCTAATAATTTTTTTCGACAATGACCGATTGACTTGAAATTTGACATAGAGGTTCACCTGGACCTGCTCTACAAATTAGCGTTGGCGAAATCAAATGCGCCTAACTAGATTTTCCGCCATTTGAATTTTGTAAAAATATTTTTTCATTTTTTCCAAAACGCTTTGTCCAATTCTTGAAAATTTCTGTGGTCCATTATTGAGTCAATGTCATCATAATCTGTGAAAATCTTGTTGATATCTTATTACGTTCAGACGATATGGACCAATGAACATTTAAAGGGTGTGGCCTAATATTTGAAGTTACATAACTTCCAAATCCTTTGGCCTAACCTCACCAAATTTCTATCATATGTCCATATGGCATCCCTTAACCTACCTATTTTTCATAATATTTGAACATTAGGGGCGCTATCAATATCTGCATTTTTGCCATTTTGATGTTTTTTGACGTTGTAAAACAGTTAACTCCTCCTAGAGCGTACTCGATTCATTCAAACTCGCCTATATGATCTTGAGACCTTTTCCTCTTAAGTCTTTGAAAGATTTAAAAATATTAAACTTTGAGAGGTCGGTCGAACTTTAAAAACATAAAAACAAAACACAATAACAATCCAAGTTGATGTAACTTGCCCATACATGATGTTATCTGCTCCATATTTCTCAGATATCATGACATACTGACCCTGAAGAGATTAATATGCAAATTTTTTTTTTATGGTCAAAGCGCCACCTAGTGGCACCATGAAGTTACATGTTTTATTCTTTTATACCCTGCTCATCACAGATTAGTCAGATCCCACTCACAATTTCCCAAGATAGACCTAATACCTTGGTAATGCTCCCCTGCGAAGCTCGTAACGATACGTTGAACATTGGGACCTCGGTATAGCGTCAAAGTATGGTCCTTCGCCGTGAATAATCGACTCCACATCATCGGATCAATCCAAACTCCACATGTGTGATGAGACTCCAGGCCTGAAGACCTCTGCAGTCTAATTTGTTATTTTAGTCGTAGCGCCACCTACTGGTAACCGGAACACAAATAGTTATTTCTTTGGGCCTCAGTATTTGCCCCCAATGACCGGTTACCTCGTAATTCATCCTCGTGTCCGCTTAGACCTGCTCTAACGAAAATTACATTGTGACCGTGAGCTCCACCCACTTAGATTTTCCGCCATTTTGAATTTTGTTAAAACATATTTTTTTCGCTTTTTTCCAAAACGCTTTCTCCGATTCATCCGAAAATTTCTGGGATCCATTATTGGTTCGCCGTCATCATAACTACCGAAGATCTCGTCGATATGTCATTGCGTTCGGAGAAGAAAACGTCTAACTCTTTGGCCTTTCGGTCTGAAGGTCGCAAGCCTTCTCGGTCCGGCGAACGGACGACCGGCAAGTACCCTCGACGTGCGTGAATTGTCGAGGGCCCGCTCAATGCTGCTAGCAGCTTTAATTAGGGTCCTCGTCGACTTCGTCGTAGAGGAACCTATTGTTTTTCAAAGGATTATTATTATTATTATTCTCGGGCCGCAAGAAACGTCGACTGTCCGCACCCCGTACGCCCCAGCAGACTTAAATTCCACATGCAGAAGCAGACTGGTGAAAATTTTCATATTATTGAGTTTTCGTATTAGTACATAAAGAAATGGCTCTCTAGCGCCCCCTACAAACTTCTTTTTTCAGTAGCAATAGTTTTCTTCCCCCGATGACCGATTGACTTGAGATTTGGTCCAGAGGTCAGAATTGACCAGCTCTACAAAAAAGCCTCTCAGACCCCTAAGCTCCGCCTACTTAGATTTTCCGCCATTTTGAATTTCTTTAAAAACAGTTTTTTTCCAACTTCTCCTAAACGCTTAGTCCGAATCATACACAACTTGTTGTGGTTCATTATCGATTCAATGCCATCATAGATCTTCGAAAGATAGTTAATATGTCATTGCGTTCAGAAGATATGGACCAATGAACATCCAAGGGGTGTGGCCTTATTTGTAAAGACACCTAACTTCCAAATCACTTGGACTATCCTCACCAAATTGGTAGCCTATGTCCACAAGGACACCTTTAACCTACCTTAATTTTTTCATAACGTTTGAACATTAGGGGGCGCTATAATCAATCCCTCAAAATATGCCTTTTTCATGATTTAGGGGTTAACTACTCCTAGAGCTTAAACCCGATACATTCCAAACTTGGCCTATATGGTCTTGAGACCTTTGTCTTGAAATGGCCTTAAAAGATTTCAATAATATTAAACTTTGTGCGTTTGCCGGACCGGCAAAGAAACGCCATTCGCCATGAAAATTGACGTTGTTGTAACTCATCCATACATTATGGAATCTGCTCCATATTTCTCATACATCATGACATAATGACCCTGAAGACATCCATATGCTAATTTTTCCATATGCTAATTTTTTTTTCTGGAAAGAAACGCCATTCGCCATGAAAATTGACGTTGTTGTAACTCATCCATACATTATGGAATCTGCTCCATATTTCTCATACATCATGACATAATGACCCTGAAGACATCCATATGCTAATTTTTCCATATGCTAATTTTTTTTTCTGGAAAGAAACGCCATTCCATGAAAATTGACGTTGTTGTAACTCATCCATACATTATGGAATCTGCTCCATATTTCTCATACATCATGACATAATGACCCTGAAGACATCCATATGCTAATTTTCCATATGCTAATTTTTTTTTCTGGAAAGAAACGCCATTCGCCATGAAAATTGACGTTGTTGTAACTCATCCATACATAATGGAATCTGCTCCATATTTCTCATACATCATGACATAATGACCCTGAAGACATCCATATGCTAATTTTTCCATATGCTAATTTTTGGAAAAGAATCATTTAATGAAAATTGACGTTGTTGTAACTCATCCATACATAATGGAATCTGCTCCATATTTCTCATACATCATGACATAATGACCCTGAAGACATCCATATGCTAATTTTTCCATATGCTAATTTTTTTCTGTACAGAAGCGCCATTCGCCATGAAAATTGACGTTGTTGTAACTCAGCCATACATAATGGAATCTGCTCCATATTTCTCATACATCATGACATAATGACCCTGGAGACATCGATATGCTAATTTTTCCATATGCTAATCTTTTTTTCCGGAAAAAGCCCATTCGCCATGAAAATTTACGTTGTTGTAACTCAGCCATACATAATGGAATCTGCTCCATATTTCTCATACATCATGACATACTGTCCCTGAAGACATCCATATGCTAATTTTTGATTCTGGTCGTAGCGCCAACTAGTGCCACTAGGAAGGTACATGTTTTTTACTTTTATACACTGCTCCTTGAATTATTCAGATCCTCTCAAAATATACCAGAATAGACCTAAGACCTTGATGATGCTTCCCTGTGAAGCTCGTAGCGACACGTTGAATCACATTCACATGTAATTTACATGACAAGGTCTAGACTTCATATGGATACACATGATGCATGTATATGTTCAAGTGTCACAGCGCCCCTACTGGCAACCCTGGACTCGCTCAAATCTGCTCCAAACTTCTCATGCTTAGAATTCCGGCCTGAGGATATCAACGAGCCTTTTTCACTCGGAGTCAAGCGCCACCGACTAGCAAAAGTAAAATCAGTGTCGGCGTGACGGTCAGCCAGGCCGATGCGTCGCGCGTCGGCCGAGGGCGGCGTCGCCAGCACCCCGATGTGCGAGCAGGAAGAGGACCCGTTCGCCGCTCGCAGCTTTAATTAGGGCCGAGGCGGCGTGCGTGAAGTACGTCCGGCGAGAACCTATTGTTTTCACGTGTTTGTTATTATTATTATTAGGGGACGACGCGTCGTGAATGCGCGTCGTCGAGAGAACCTGTTGTTTTCCGTGTTTATTATTAGCCATTATTACCGCCTTAGCATGGAGATACAGTGTCTCGACTGCCCGACAACGTTCAAAATTTCCAAACATATCAGGATCGGCGAAAATTCGATATTTTTGAGGTCGCGGGAAAAGTGACAAGAATTAGCTCTCTGGCGCCCCTTGAGGTAGAAAGAGCATACTTTTTTCAACAATGACCGATTGACTTGAGGTACAGCTAGGAGTTCACCTGGACCTGCTCTACAAATAACTCAATGGTGGCCATCAAATGCGCCTAACTAGATTTTCCTCCATTTTGAATTTTGTAAAAAAATATTTTTTTCACCTTTTTCCAAAACGCTTTGTCCGATTCACCCGAAAATTTCTGTGGTCCATTATTGGGTCAATGTCATCATAATCTGTGAAAATCTTGTTGATATCTTATTACGTTCAGACGATATGGACCAATGAACATTTAAAGGGTGTGGCCTAATATTTGAAGTTACATAACTTCCAAATCCTTTGGCCTAGCCTCACCAAATTTCTATCATATGTCCATATGGCATCCCTTAACCTACATTACGATTTTTAGCATATTTGACCATTAGGGGGCGCTGCAATTAATCACTCAATATCTGCATTTTTTGCCATTTTTGGCCATTTTTGATGTTTTTTGGAGGTTGTAAAACAGTTAACTCCTCCTAGAGCGTACATCCGATTCATTCCAAACTGGCCCTATATGATCTTGAGACCTTTTTCCTCTTAAGTCTTTGAAAGATTTAAAAAATATTAAACTTTGAGAGGTCGGTCGAACTTTAAAAAAACATAAAAAAACACAATTCGCCATAAAAATCCAAGTTGATGTAACTTGCCCATACATCGTGTAATCTGCTCCATATTTCTCAGATATCATGACATACTGACCCTGAAGAGATTAATATGCAAATTTTTTCTTATGGTCAAAGCGCCACCTAGTGGCACCATGAAGTTACATGTTTTATTCTTTTATACCCTGCTCATCACAGATTAGTCAGATCCCACTCAGAATTTCCCAAAATAGACCTAATACCTTGCTAATGCTCTCCCTGCGAAGCTCGTAACGATCGTTGAACATTGGGACCTCGGTATAGCGTCAAAGTATGGTCCTTCGCCGTGAGTTTAATAAACCAATGTCGACTCCCATCATGGATCCAACCAAACTCCACATGTGTGATGAGACTCAGGCCTAGGGTCTCTGCAGTCTAATTTGTCATTTTTTTTCTGTTTTACGCAGGGAAAATTTTCTCCAGCTTCAAGCCACATGTTAAATTTTTTAAAAAGGAACCCACCCCGAAATAAAATTTTTTTTTGCCAAATTTTTTTAATTTTTTTCAAAAATAATTTATCTGGTATTGTCAATAGAAGAACCCCATCTGGGGATTCCCGAAAAATTTTTCCCCGGAAATTTTAAAAAATTAAATTTATTTTAATTGCCTTTGATTTATTTAATTTCTTTTCCAATAAATGACCTTATGGGGCATTAATTTCCCCCGAATAATTCCGAAAATTTTTTGACAAGGAAAAAAATGGGAAAAAACCTCACAAAATGGTCCCCCTTTTTGACCAAAGGACACGCCTGAAGAATTTCCCCCAAAAATTTTTCCCCCTTTTAATTTTTATATTTTTTTTTGATTAAAAACCTTTGCCGTTAAAAAATTTTTATTATTTTCTCAAAGGCTTCCCCAGAAGAACCAATATCCCCTAGATTTTTCTAAGAATACTTTAGAACTCAAAATATGACTTTTTTTAGACACTTTTCCCAACAGATAATTTTAAAAGAAAAATCCTTAAAAACTTTTGCCCTTTTAGGAAAAAAGGGCCATATTTTTAAAAATTTATAAAATTTATTTCAAGATTCCCCCCCAATTTATAAAAAGACCTTAACCATTAAAATAATTTTTCTTAATTTTAAAACCCTTTTTAAAATCAAAAAATTTTTAAATTCCCGCTTCTGGGTTCTCCAACCAGACATTTACAATTGAAAGAAATTCAAATTTTTTTTTTAAAGGGCCCCTTTCCCCCAAAATGAATTTTTTTTTTTATACTCTTTTAAGATTTAAAAAAAAAGATCCAAATAAATTTTCCGTAAATTCTGTAACTCACGCCCCCTATGAATTGATATCTGGTCGAGACCAAATTATAATCTTTTATAAACCAAATTTTTTTTTCATAAAACTGCTGTTAATTTTTATTTTATTTTGAAAAATTTAAAAGGGAAACCCTAAGTTTTTTTTTTTATTTTTTTAGAAAATATACCTTATTTAAATACCCCCTTTTTTATGGTATTGAATTTTATCATCATGATTTTATTTTGAATTTGTATAGAAAACATACTTTTAAATTAAAAATTTCCAACTTAAACCTCCCCAAAATTTAAAATTTCCCAAAAAAATTTTTTCCAAGACTGGGAAACATATTCCTTTTTAATTTTTGGTCCCCCCTTTTAAAAAATCAAAAAGCTGAATTTTAGCTTTTAAGTCAGTTTTAATTAAAAAATTAATTTTTATTGCCTTAGCCGGGTGATCCCCACGAATTTTTAAAAAAAGGGCGGCGAAAGAATTTTTGGCCGGGGAAATTGCCCAGCGCCCCTTTAAAAATTTTTTTTTTAAAATTTCCTTACGGGAAAGGTCCCGGGTCCCGGGCCCGCCACAAAACTTTAAAATTTTAAACCCCCCTAGGGTTTTGGCCGAAAATTTTAAAAAATTTTTTTTTTTTAAAAAGGGGACAAAAATTTTGGGGGCCTTAGCGCCCCTTAATTGAAAAGGATACTTTTTTCAAAAATGGGCCAATTTAAAATTGGAAATTTGAAAACTAATTCCAAATTTTTCCCGCCCCACCAAAATAATTCCCAAAGGTTTCCCCCTTTTTTAAAATTTTCGGGGGCCCAAACTGATTTTGCCATTTTGAATTTTTTTTTTAAAAAAACCCCTTTTTCCCTTTTTTCCAAAACCCCCCTTTGTCCGGGTTTTTTCCTTGGAAAAAAAATTTCTTTGGTCCAATTTTCTCAATTGCCCTAAAAAACTTTTTGAAAATCATGTTGGAAAATTCTTATTTCGTTCAGACATAAAGGGCCCTGAAAATTTAAATTGGCCCAATTTTTTAAGGTTCAAACCCAAAACCCTTTTTACCTAAATTACCCTTTTTTTTTTATATGTCCAATTTTGGATCCCCTTTAAATAAACCCAAAATTTTTTTCAATAAAAAATTTTAACATTGGGGCCGGTTTTAAATTTTCCTTGCCCTTTTCCAAATTTTTTTTTTTTGGGTAATTAAAATCCTTTAGAGCCCGGAAACCCGAATTTTATTTTAAACTCGCCCCTATAGAACCAAACCTTTTTCCCCTTTTGTTTTGAAAGAAAAAATTTAAACTTTGGGGGTTGGGGGCAACAAAAAACATTTTTAAAAAACCCCCAATTTCCCCCATTTTAAAAAAAATTTTTTTTTTAAAACCCTTTTTTTCCATTCATAAAATTTCTGGTCCCTTTTTTCCTTTAATAATCAAAAGCCATATGACCCCCGAAAAAAAAAATATGAAAATTTTTCCCAAGGGTCAAACGCCACCCCAAGGAATTTAAGGGGTTAACTGTTTTTAAATTTTTTATTCCCTTGCTAAAACAGTTTCGGGTCCCAACCCCAAAATTTTCCCAAAAATAGGGCCCAAAATATTTTGGGGTAAAAAAGCTCCCTTGGGGAAAACTTTTTAACAAAACCCTTGAAAATTTTGGGGGAAGGTTATACCCTTTTAAAATAAAGGTCCTTCGCCCTTGAGCCGAATTTTTAAAAAAATTTTTACTTTTCCAAAACGGTCCAATTTCCCAAACTTTTTTAAATTTTAAAGGAATCCAAACCTTTAAAAATCTTGTTAATTTTATTTTAGGTAGGCCAATAAAATGGGTGGGCCAAAAATTTTTCTTTCCAAATATTTGGGCCCCCTACCAAAATTTCCCTTTAAAATTTCCCTAGGTCCCTTAACCTCCCTAACAAAATTTAAAATTGGGGCCTAATCCCCCAATTAAACTTGCCCTTTTTTAAATTTTTTAAAAAATTTTTTTGTTTTTCCCCAAAAGCTTTTTCCCATTCATTTCCAAAACTGGGCCCATTATCGGCCTTTTTTCTTTAACTTAAA